>NW_006399774.1:2688577-2689764 GCF_000299155.1 Elephantulus edwardii | reverse complement strand
GCAAGGTTGGCACAGGATAGAACGGCATTTAGGGCTGTTGTACACAGGGTTGCTATGAGTCGCAAGCAACACGATGGCACATAACAACAATCTGTCAAAATGTGTGAGTCCATCCCTGAATTTCTAGGGGCGTTTCCCACTCCCACCCCCTTTTCCCTTCTTTCCTTTCACCAAGCATGCCTCCTTTGCATTACCTTAATAAACCTTTTTTCACTTGTTTTGCTAAAGTACCACTGGGTCTATTTACAGTCACCTCAACCCACCCCTGTGAGGGAAATACTAACAAATGGTGAAGAGATAAACTGTAGCTTGAGCACATTTCAAAGAAGACGGAGGGAGGTGGTTACCACTAGACTTGCTTTCCACCCCACTTGTCTGTCAGTCTGTCGTACTTGTAAGTTTACATTTTACTGTAATGTGGGAAGCTACGCCACCAATGTTTTAAATGTGGTAGAGTCCCTAATGATGGAGATAGCGTTTAGGATCAATTCTCTAATATCACAGATTTGGAAGAGGGACTTGGAAATCTTTTTCTAAATTAAAAATTGACTACATATTAATAGCATCAAAACATTGTCTCATATGGTACTGGCAGATAAGGTCTTCATGTTGAAAGGCACTTTAAAATGACTGGGGATAAATGTTAGACCCTCAAAGTAGAGTTTATTTTAATGATGTTGATGAAGTAAAGTGTGGGAGGCCTTCATTTACTAATATGGTACAACTTAAAATGAGGAGAAATAGCTGCAAACATCCATTAGTACTTGCACATAGCATGTGCAAAGAATGAATCTAGGAAAATGGGCCGAGCTGTAAAACAACCCAGTGGTAGATGGAATTTGGTCCAGGACTTAAGAACAATAAATGACATAGTTGAGCCTCTACATCTTGTGGTTCCTAACCTTTATACTAAAATAGATAAAGTGCTAGTCAATAAGCCTTTTATTTTAAGAACTACCTTCCCTCTGTAACTTGATTTGTGCCATAGTTAGAAACTCTATTTGGAATATTATTGCTTTTAATTTTTGACTCATGTACTTTTAACTTATTAGTTAAATTTGTGTCTTCTAGACTACAACAGTTCCATGATGCATCTTCAAGGATATGAACATGTACGGCTAAGCACAATTGATAACAATGCATCTACATTCCAAAATCAATCTCCATAATAGTCTATGTGTTTCCTA
>NW_006399774.1:2685812-2687881 GCF_000299155.1 Elephantulus edwardii | reverse complement strand
ATCCAAGCCATAGTTATTTTCAATTAGTTCCTAGGTTTATGAAAGTTAGACAATGGAAAAGGACAACAAAAGGATAATCAATGTCTTTAAGTTGAAGAAGACTACTAGGTTTTATTTGTGAGCTGAAATAGACTGTACTGGCTAATTTGAATCAGGCAATTCAGAGACCTTTCAAAGTACTGAAGAGCAACAATGTCAGTCTGGAGACTAAGGTGTGGCTGATTCAGGCCATAGTCTTTGCAATTATTTGCTATGCAGCAGAAAGGTAGACAATGACCGGGGATGATAGAAGAATTGATGTCTTTGAGCTGAGGTGCTGGGGAAGAATATTGAATATATCATGGACTGCTAGGAAAACAAACATGTTCATCCTAGAGAGGGTGAGACCAGGCTGCTCCTTGGAGGCAAGGATTCTGAAGCTGCTTCTGACATATTTTGAACATGATCATTCCTTGGAGAGGGATGTTATGCTTGGGCGGGACAATGCAAGAGAGGAAGACCCTCAATGAGAAGGATTGATTCAGTGACTGGGGTAATGGAGAAAAGTGTTTCAGAGGCAATAAGATTGGCACAGGATATAGCAGTGTTTAGGGCTGTTGTACATAGGGCAGCTATGACCCACAGGTGACTCGATGGCACATGACAACGATAAACAACAATTACGTGATCTAGAGGGACAGCAGAAGATAGGAAGACTCCAGATGAGATAGATTAATACAGTAACTGGGCAAAGGGGGTCAGTGTATTGGAGTTAGTGACACTAGCTCAGGACAGGGCAGGCTTCAGAGCTGCTGTACATAGGGTTGCTACGGGTTGCAGGTGACATGATAGCACAATAACAACAACAACTATGCCAAGAACTATACTTGGAAGAGAAACGGCATCCTATTCATTTCAGAAATAACATTTTATGATCCACCTTTAAGTATAATACATATCCATATTCTTAAAAGGAAGAATAATAAATAAGACTATTTGCACAATTTATTCACCAACCACTACTGCCAAAAATGAAGAAACTGAAGCTAATACAAACTTCTGCAGTCTGTAGTTTATCAAACATACAACAAAAGTGCATTGGCTATTATTGCTAATTAGAATGTGGAAACAATGAAAACAAATAAAAAGGACTGGGGATTATGAAATATAGCAACACCGGCAATCACATGACAGAATTTTGAAAGACCAATGACATATTTATTGAAAAATATATTTTTAACAAAATAGCAGCATAAATGGTGACTGTACACATGGACCTTACCAGGTAGAACACAAATGAATTAAAGAGACTGCATCTGTGTAAAGCGACAATGTAAAAGTTTAATATTACCAGTCTGAACAAAGCCAGGGACCAACTATGAGGCAGACCATCAATGGTTCACATAGAAGGTCAAGTTAAAGCTGAAGAAAATTGAAATGCTAATAACTAAAGACCATATGAGTTGTTGCATGGGCTTAAGGGTACTATATACAAAGAAAGGGAAAGGTCATTAAAAAGAAAGAAAACAAGAAATTTTGTCGCTTGCTTTTGAGAATAAAATTGCTGTAGTGAATAGAAAAAATAGTTAACAAACCTGAATTGAAGATTTCAGAAAGCAGTTTGAGAAGACAAAATTATTATAATAAAATGTGCAAGGAAGCTCTGGTAGCCTAGTAGTAAGAATCTGTGCTGCAATCCTGAAAGCATGTGGTCAGAATCCGCGTGGTGCTCCATGGGAAAAGGATGGGCAATTTCCTCCTGTGCAATTAACTGTCTCTAAAAACCTGCTGGAGGGTCAGCTATGAGTTGGTTCTGACTCAATGGTACACAACAACAACAACAAAATATACAAAGAATTAGAATTAGAAAGCCAAAAGTGAAAGTATGATCCATAATTCTCAAGTTGAAAGATGGAGGGAAACAGTTTAATAAAGTTAGCATGTCCTTCCAGAATATTCCCTGTATAATTATGGTGGAGTGCTAATCTCTCGATAGATAGATAGATAGATAGATAGATAGATAGATAGATAGATATAGATACAGATACACATATACATATACATATACACGTATATACGTATATATGTAT
>NW_006399774.1:2673986-2685712 GCF_000299155.1 Elephantulus edwardii | reverse complement strand
TACCCAAAGTATAGGAGACGAAGGTGTAGCACCTTTGCCTATAAGGAGCACCCTGGTTGCACTTCCTGCAAGAGAGACTAGTTTATTCTTTTAGCAATTCATCCAAGCCATAGTTATTTTCAATTAGTTCCTAGGTTTATGAAAGTTAGACAATGGAAAAGGACAACAAAAGGATAATCAATGTCTTTAAGTTGATAGATAGATAGATAGATAGATGATAGATAGATATAGATACAGATACACATACACATATACATATACATATACACGTATATACGTATATATGTATATATGTATATGTATACACACACAAATATATATATATATTTACTGTAAGTCTTCAAGAAAGGGATTCTATTGTATTCACCTTTTTTTCAGTTGCCAGCACAAGTTTGTGAAACAGGAGGCATTGGATGCATGAGTGCAGAATAAGTACAATAGCATGTTCCACAGTGTATGCCGTGACTACTCAACTAGGCTGTACGTTTTCAAGAGTTCAGATACTATATATACTGTTAAGTACCATCAATTCAGAACTGACTCATAGCTGATCCTCCAGTGGGTTTTCAGAAGGAGTAAATCTCACAGGAGAAGATTGTCCATCTTTCTACCACAAAGCAACTGGTGGACTCGAACCTTGTACTTGTGGGTTGGCAGAGAAACCATACACAGTCACTATTAAATATTTTTTTATTTCCCTCAAAGCACTTGACGTGATAAGTTGCACCTAAAAATTCTCCTTTCTCCATATCTATTTAATCTGTATGCTGAGAAAATCATTCAAGAAGTTGAACTCTATAAAGAAGAATATGGCATCAGGATAAGGGGAAGATTCCTCAGCAGCCTACCTTATGCATATGATACAACTTTGCTTGCAAAAAGTGAAGAGGTCTTGGAACACTTGCTGCAGATTTGTAAAAGTTTAATATTATCAGTTTAATATTACCCTTCAATTTGGGTTACAATTAAGAAAGCAAAAATCCTCAACTCTGGGCCAATAGGCAACATCATGATATATAGAGAAGAGACAGAAATCGTCAGTGATTTCATCTTACTTGGATCCATAGTCAAGGCCTTTGGTAGCAGCAGCCAAGAAATCAAAAGACATATTGCACTGTGAAAACCTGCTTTCAGAGACTTTTCCAAAGTGCTGAAAAGCAATGATGTCAGTGTGAACACCAAGGTGCACCTGATCCAAATCATGATCTTTTCAATTACTTGTTAGGCAGCTGAAAGTTAGACAATAAAATAAAGATGACAGAAGAAGAGTCAATGCCTTTTAGTTGCTTTGGAGAAGAATGCTTAATAGCCCACAGACTAGCAAGAGGATAAACAGATTATGTCGTGGAAAGAGTGCAGCCAGAGTCCTCCTTACAGATAAAGAAGGTGAAACTTCATCTCACATACTTTGGGCATGCTTTTAGGACAGGTAAATCCTTTGAAATGGACATGATGCTTGAAAGACGAAGGTCAGCGAAAGAGGAAGACCCCCAACCAGATGGATTGACACAGTGACTCTAACGGTGGGCTCCAGTATGTCAGAGATGGTCAGGATGACACAGGATCAGGTAGGGTCTGGATCCACTGTTCATAGGGTCACTACGAATCATAGTCAACTTTACAACTCAGAAACAAAAAAAGTTGTCCAATGTACAGAGTGAACAGTCAGTGAAAAATTAAGACCAACTAATAAAGTTGTATTATAGTTGCGTCTGTTGCAACAACAGAATGATGTATCAAGGAAATGAGAAACCAGATGTTGGAGTCTAGGTATGTTATTGCTATTTTCACTGTGTCAAACTGGCTCCAACTCATGGCGGCCTTTTACATAGAGCAGAACAAAATGTTGGTTGGTCCTGAATCATATCCATGGTCATTGGTATGTGTGAACTCATTGTTGTGCCTGCACAAGCATGAAAACCAACCTGCATATCGTTTCTTGTGTACCTCTCTCAGCTCTAAATAAGATTGGACAGAAACACAGGAAAGGTGATTCATGCCTGTGGCCAGAACAAACATATGGGTATTTCTCATCTCAGTGCAATTTTATATTTGGCTCTTTTATGTTCTCTACTCACTTTCAAAGGTTGTAAATATTGTCATTGTTGTCAGCTGCCATCAAACTAACCCCTAATCATGGCAACAGTATGTATAAGAGAAGGGAACATTGCCTGGGCAGGTGTCATCTTCGTGACCATGGCCATGGCAGTGGATAGATGCATGTTTTATAATGGACAATGCAAACTGCAACTACATTGAGATACTCCCTCACCCTCACTAGAATAGCAATGATCAAGAACCTAAAAAAGTTTTAAAATAGTAGTTTTTGGTAAGGTTGTAGAGAAAATACAATCCTCATTCAACAATGATAGCAATGTAAAATAATTCATTTGTTAGAAGGATAACTAGTGAAACATGTTGTTGTGTTGTGTTGTTATGTGCCATCGAGTCGTTTGCGACTCATAGCGACCCTATGTACAACAGCCCTAAACCGTGCTCTATCCTGTGCCAATTTCATTGCCTCTGACAAACCCATCCCGAGTACCCCAGTCACTGAATCAATCCACCTCATAGAGGGTCTTCCCCTCCTGCGCTGTCCCTCCACTCTACCCAGCATGATGTCCCTCTCTAAAGACCTGTCTCTCCTTACAACATGTCCAAAGTATGTAGGGGGTCCAAATAGGGAAGAGGTGGGAGGACAGGGATGAGGATAGAGAGGGTGGAATCAAAGAGTCACAATTTAGTGGGTGGAGGGAGGGGATAAAGGAAATGAGAACAGTCCAGTGGGGATCTGGAAAGATGGAGTAAAGGTGGGCATAGTTCAATGGTGAGTAATTTTCTAAAACACAATGTATGGAAATGATTGTAAAACACATAATGTCAATGAAAGAAAGTGTGAAATGCAATATATACCAATTTAAAAATAATAATACAAATAAGTCATGGTGTGGAAACTAGTTGGGTAGTGCCTCAAAAAGTTGGTCACAGAACTAGCATGTGACCCAGAAATATCAACCTCTGTTTCATCACTAGACGACAGAAAGCTATAAAGCAATGTCCGTTACAATTTTCAGAAAAGTCAAACATGTGGAAACAAAAATGTCTCTCAAGAAAGGAAAGGATAAAGGAAACATGATATATACACACCTATATACACACCACACCATAGAATAGTACTCAGACAGAGAATTGATGTCCTATTGAATGCCACAAGATGAATTAAACCTTGAAAACAATGCTGAGAGAAAGAAGCCATTCACAAAAGGGCAAAGACAATAAGATCCCATTTATGTGAAATAAGCAAATAAACTAAAAAAACAAAACCAAATTTTGTCATTGTTTCAGAACTGACCCATAGCTCCCCCTCCAGAGGGTTTTCGGAGGCTGTAAATCACACAGGAGGAGACTGCTCATTTTTCTCCTTTAAGAGTTGCTGCTGGACTCAAACCAGAGAGGTGTTACGCTCTAAGGACTATGTCCCACGAACTACCTCAAGCATGCGTATGAGACCCAGAAATCACTAGTGGTTACCAGAGGCAAGAATTATATTCTGCTTAGTCAGAAAAATTCTTTTCTGCACAACGAAAGCAGGTTCTTCCAACCCTTTTGGAAACTAAAAGGTCTAGCTTCCTTTAGCTATTATGTAAAATCTTAGTTTTGGGTTTTGGGTTTGTTGGTGTTTTGGGTTTTTCTTTTCCTTCTAAATATAATTCTGAGGCTCTGTCTGACATACTTTGGGCATCTTGCAAGGAGGGACCAATCCTTGGAGAGGAACATTGTGCTTGGGATGGTGGAGGCACACACAGCACAAGAGATCTTCGCTGAAGACCCTCAATGAGACGGATTGATTCAGTCAGTGGGATTATGGAGGTAGGTGTGTCAGAGACTATAAGGTTGGCACAAGATAGATCAAGATTCAGAGCTATGGTATATGGGGTTGCTATGAGTTGCAAGTGGCTCGACAACACATCAACAACAATAACAAAAACTGTTCAAATAATGACTAGAATGTTTCTTCTATACGTTTTTACATTAATTATAATATTCACAAGTAATTGCACTCATCCCGAGTCCTCTGTCTGCTTGTTTCCATTACTCCTGCTATCCTGTCCTTTCTTGTCTTCAGAGCTTTAATGTTTGGCCAGTCATGCTCTTTTGACCCTATATGATGGATTATTCTAAGAATTGATCGCTTCTCTAGTGATAGTTCACATGTAGGCCTGTCTAGTGTTTGAACTGAGTCACAATAGTGATTTTTGTTCCAGCTTCCTATTCTAACTAAGGGCCATAGTCTTGGAGGTTTCACCAAGTCCTTCCCAGAGCAGTAAGCTTAGCCTTTTGTATTTTGACCATTTGTTCCACATTGTCCACAATTCTATCTAGAGCTTTCTATTGTGATCCTTTTTAGAGTGGTTTGCAGCAGCAAACAAGGATTAGCCAATTCTTCCAGTCTCAAGGAGGTGATAGGTGTACGGCCCATTAATCCTTTGGACTAACTATATCTTTGCTTTTCTTCTCTTTTCTTCTTTCCAGACAAATAAAGACCTTACACAACTACTCAACAGGTTTGTTGTTTGTTTTTTTCCTGGCTTTTTAAAAATTAATTTTAATGAAAGTTTACAGAGACTTTGTATTTCCATTTATTCATTGTTGCACTTTTCTCCCTGCCTACCCTCTACCCCACCAATTCACTCTTCTCTTTGAAGAGTAAAAGAAAAATTCTCAACAGCTTTTAAGAGATTCTGTTGACACCAAAGCAGGGCGTAAAACATTGTGTTTGTGAACTCTGTTGGGTACATTGGCTTCTATTTCTCCCATGACTATGATCCTGAAACATCACCAAATTCATTTCCTGGAGGTCTTTGGATATGATCAAGAAGTTTCGGCCATGTTTCCGTGCCGCCACAATGGTGCGCATGAACGTCCTGGCCGACGCGCTCAAGAGCATCAACAATGCCGAGAAGAGAGGCAAGCGCCAGGTTCTCATCAGGCCGTGCTCCAGAGTCGTCGTGCGGTTCCTGACCGTGATGACGAAGCATGGCTACATTGGCGAATTTGAGATCATTGATGATCACAGAGCAGGGAAAATTGTTGTCAACCTCACAGGCAGGTTAAACAAGTGTGGAGTTATCAGCCCCAGATTTGATGTGCAGCTCAAAGATCTAGAAAAGTGGCAGAATAATCTGCTCCCGTCGTGTCAGTTTGATTTCATTGTACTGACAACCTCAGCTGGCATCGTGGACCACGAGGAAGCAAGACGAAAACACACAGGACGAAAAATCCTGGGATTCTTTTTCTAGAGATGTAATAAACAGTGCAAAAAAAAAGTTTCTATATTTTCAAGCCTGCTGGCTTTGCTGTATACCTGTTGTTATTGTAGATACATTATTTTTTTAATTGAGATTTTCATGAAAGTTTATACAGAACTTGGATTTCTATCCATTCATTGTTGCTTATGTAGGTACTTTTCTTACATATACTAATTCGAATTCATGAAACTTTGGTGGCCCAGTGAGTAAGCAGTTATGCTGCCAACTCAAAGGCATTCAGTTCAAATCCACTAGTCCCTCACGGAGAAAAACAAGTAATCTCCTGAGTAATTTACAAGTTCTGAAAACCTGCTGGAGTAGTATTAGCTTTTAATCAGTTCTGGCTTGACACATAACAACAAGAGTGTGAATGTAAAAAAATATCTGCCAAAACTTTTATTTGTATTTATTTAATCTTTTAACTAACAGAGACATAAAACAGTCCAGCCTGAATGGTACAGAAGAATACTTTGTCAAGAAAATGACTGCACATATATATAATTTAATGCTTACATCTGTTTAATTCCATACTATACTTAGGACTTCTGAAAACCTCAGTATAATCCTTAGTCTAACAAAATAAAACAAATTAATGGATTAGGTAAGCAAATATTTATAGTCTGTGTTAAGCATTTCACATGTATTAACTCATATATAGCTCAAAACAAACTTAGGTAATATCATCACAGCCTTCGTTGTTTTAGAAATGAGATCACTAAAGCAATGAAAGCTGAGTAAGTCAGCGTAGTTACACAGTCAGTAATGCTGGAGCTGAGGACCCAGGAAGTGTGTTCCCAACAGAAAACGGAATCCTTGGGAACACCATTCAAATGCATCCCACGATTTGGGTGGAGTAGTTCACATCTGGGAACAAAGTCATTACCCAGGATGTCATCTCTAAAGTTATAAATATTAATTCCCACTAAAAACTACTTACAGTTATGTATGACAAGGCCAATTATACATTCTTTTTTGCTAGTGAAAATGCTGGTTCAGTTTCTAGTGCAAAGGTTGAGAATTCTGGGAGTTCCACGTAAATGGAATTAAAAGGGCTGACAGTAACAGAGCATGGCTCGTTGAAAGTTTGAAGATTTCTGAAAAGTATGATTACAGAAAATAACTGCTTTAATTCATAAATAAATAGAAAATGATATATAATTAGTGTTCACCTGAAAAGTGGTGAAATTCTTTACGAACAAGGAGCATTAGCACTAGGAAAAAATATATTGCCACTAAGTTGCTTCTGATTCAACGCAATCCTATAGACAAGATTTGGCTATAGAGTTTCCAAGATTGCAAATCTCTACAGAAGCAGATGGCTGCAAATCCTGCCCACAGGGTGGCTGGTGGGTTTGAACTAGCAATCTCTTGGTTAGCATCTGAGGATCTAACCACTGTACCATGAAGTACGGTTTATTAGCATTGCTGTTACTGCATGCAGTTGAATCAGAACTGACTCATAACTGGCCCTCCAGCAGTCTTTGGGCAGTTATAAATCACATCAGAGGAGACTGTCCATTTTTATTTCCTCAGAGCAGCTGGTGGATTTGAACTTGTACAATGACTGTGGGAGGCATGAGGGTCGCCAAGCCTGATCTCTATTAGCTTCACAAAAGGGCCCCATCAGCAACATCCACAGTACAAAATCAGTCCTCATAAGGTCATGAATTGCATCCAAGCTTCCACACCTATTTCTATTAATGCCAACACTACTTGTCCTGCTCTACTACAGGGTTCAAAATGTGTTGCAATAGCCACACAGAACTCACAGAAGGTATGAGCTTACTCATGGTTATGAGCTTTCCTAAGAAAGTTCATAGATTAGGCAAGAGGATACAATTCCTCAGTCCAGACAGTTTCTCAAGTGTGCTTAAAAGCCCTTTAACCATCAGCCTCACAGCTTAGTTCAGTGTTACAAACTTCCCTTGGTCCTGCCAATTACGGTCTCTTCCCTCAGCTCTCTAGCAAGAGTGGAAGGTCTCTGGCTGTGGCTCCAAGGGGCAGAAATCCCAAGTCAGCTCTGTCGTATCGTTTTCTGGTTCTCTTACTGAGGCTGCACGCTGCTCTCATAGAGGTCCTGGTCTACCTGGTGCAGGAATCTCTGGCCCCCAATGACATGCACTGCATTCAGCTTCCTCTTCCTGCCTGGTAGTGAAATTCCCACCTTGGCTGCTACACATGTTCAATTCAAACTTGGTGGGATGAGAAAAACTTGCCGACCTCACAATGATTCGCTTATACAGACCCTATTTTAAGTTCGTGCCCAGTCATGGTGAAAGTCAAAGTCAATGGCTGGGAAAGCTAGTTGAGCAATAAACCCATGAGACCACAGAACTTCCTGCTTTTGGGTTAGCAGGGCTCCTCCTTGCTCACAAGGCTCACAGAGCTTCCTACATTAGCATTAGCCATTCAAAAGGCAAGACTCTCTGTAAAACGTCAAGAGGTTTTTCTCACTCACTTAAGAAAAATATCTTCGTCCCAAATACAAGCAAGTGTTGATTTTCTGCCTTAACAGGGGAGAAGAAAGAATAGCAGGGCATCGAGTTGCCTAAGAGTTCCATTTAGTTGATCTCTTTGCATCTTTTATCAGTTACTAATGTATAACCAAGTGACCTGATTTGAGTTTTATCACCTCCCCTCTTTCTACTCACACCAATCTGCTGCAAGTGCTAATGAATGGTGAGCACTCAGCCCAAAACAACTGGCAAGAAACAGGTGTAAGGCTCGGCAGACAAATGACACAAAAGAGAAGTCAAGAGACAGCAGTATTTTGACACCACACCTTGATAAAAACAAGTCTAATTTCCACAGAAAATGGAGCTCTACAGAGATTAACAAATTTACTCACCGGCAGAATTAAGAAATTCATTCACCAGCACACAGTGTCTATTAAAAAGACACACACCCCTCAAAGAAAGGAGAGCAAAGAGGGAGAGGAGTAAAGACAGAAGGAGTGAGAGGAAGAGATGAGCCTCTGCCCACGTGTGAGTGTTTGGATTGTGTGCCAGTGTGGCCTTGAGCCTCCCTATAATGTAATTAACTGTCTTGGGTGTTGTAACTCCTCACCTGTGTGATGTTAGTGAGGATGGGAGACAGTTAAATGAAGATCTGGTCAGCCACGTCTGATAAAGGAGATGCTTCCTTGGGAGGACCTGCACTGGGCATAGCAAGAAAGTGTTTGTGTTTTTTTTGGTCTGATCTTGCTCTATTCTTTGTGGCCAGAATAACAAATGGAAATATTTCCTTAAGTTACATGAGCATCTGTAAGTGGCTAGGGACGGCATTGTGGCATATGTAATGGTTGCAGAGTGGATTATATTTGGGGTTGGGGGTGTGGTTGGGGGAGGTGGGGGGGGGGTTGTGTACCAATGAGGGAGTTTTTCTTTTGCTTTTCAAGGAGAGGAGCAAAGGGGGGGGAGGGGTGAGGTGGTGTGGGCGGGGAGAAGGGTGCTACAATGAATGGAATTCCAAAATCTCTGTAGATGTTCATTGAAATGAAAAATAAATAAATTAAAATATATTAAAAAAATTCCTTGCCATCTAGTCAGAACAGACTCATAAATGACCCTCCAGTGGGTTAAAGACTGTAAATTGCATGGGAGGAGATTTTTTTCCTTTTTCTCCCAAGAAGCTGCAAGTGGATTTGAGCTGTTAGAGAAGTTTCACCTTTTGGTTAACCGTGCAGCTCCCTTCAGACCATACCGGGAATCAGATGAATTAGGGTTGTTGTCACTGTTGTTCGGTGGCATAAGAATCAACTGTGACATATAGCAACACTGTGAGCAACAGATCTGAGCCGAGCCCTGACTTGTGCTATCCTTGTCAGCTCCAATATTCTTGAGCTGATTGTCGCAGTCACTGTGTCAACCCATGTCATCAAGGTTCTTCTTCTCCACTGACTCCTCCACCCTTCTAAGCATAATGCATTTCACCAAGGACTGGCTGCTCGTAACAACATATCCAAAGTATGTGAAGTTTCACCATCCTTACCTCCAAAGAGCATCGTGGGTGTACTTTCTTCAAGACATAGACCAAGACGGTGTGGTTAAAAAAAAAAAGGAAAAGGTCAAGACTGAGCCAGACCTCCTGGGTTCCACTTTAAAAACTCCTGAAAACATGTGCATGGTAGAAGCCAGACTCGAAACTTTTCTGGGCCTCAGTTTCCACCTCCACAGAATGAGCCGTTTCAGTTCGTTGTTTTTTTTTTTTTCACATTCCTTTCCATCTCTACAGCTGTGTGACCAGGGTCCTCTCCCACGCCCCTGAATAGCTAGAATGTCTTCAATGGCTCCCAAGAGTAAACAGCCATTTTTCAAAATTCATTTGCAAGAGTCATAAAGTGCCCACAAGATGGCTTGGGTGGAGACGCCAGTGCTGCCTTGAGGTCTGCTGGGCCTTCCCACAGCCCATTTTATACCTATCTCAGTTCCTGTTGCCATAGTCTTCCCTGGCGCATGGTGACCCATGTGTTACAGGGGAGAACCGCTCCACGGGGCTTTCGTAGATGAAATCTTCAGGGACCAGATCACCAGGACTTGTTCCAAGGCCTGAATGGGTAAATCTCAACCCTTTGGGTTAGGAATCAAGTGTATACTGTTTGCAACTCCCCGAGATTTCTCGTTGTCTTTAAACACGTCCTCCACCAGAGGTGGCTTTCAGGATGGCCATTGGGCTTCTCCTAAATTGTCAGTGAAATGACTCTCCCACAAACCAGCCCTTCTCGAATAAGACAATGGTAAAACAGGAGGAAAATATTCTTTATAAAAGTGGAAGGAAGAAAAGAAACAAAGTAAAAAGAGAGAAATCATGTCTGCATATTTGAAAGATCAGTAGTTCACTGAACTCTAGCAATAAGAGGTGAGGTGGGGGCTTGAATAGAACAGAAAGTAGCAGGGGTATTGAAAAAAAAAAAGTGAACAGTCTCTGTTTACTCCGACTGTGCAGGTGTCTTCATTAGCTCTGCTGTCACAACAAAATACCACAAAGTGGGTGGCTTTGAATAACAGAGATGTATTTTCTCACTGTTTGAGCAGTGAGGAGTCTAAAATAGGGCATTGGCTCAAGGGGAAGTTCTTCCCTTGTCATAGCTCAGATATCTCTCAACGTTCCTTGACTGACTGTAGATATATGTTCATCTGATGTTGTTCCTCTCTTCTTCCATCGTTTTCAGGAGAAGGATGGACCAATCTCTTCCATGTGATCAACTGCCCCTGAAATCCCACTGGAGAGTCAGCCAAGGGTTGGTTCTACTTGATGATACACAACAACAACCACCATCTTTGTGTATATGACTATCTTGCTCCTTTTATAGTAAATACATCATTCAGAAAGGATTAAGGAGCTCTGGTACTACAAAAAGGCATCTGGTGGCACATGGTGTTACATGTTGGGCTGTCAACAAAGCTCAGTGGTTTGAACGCATCCGTCTGCTATGAAGATGACCTCCGAGATCCAACAGAGGGTCACTAAACGTTGAATAGACCTGACAGTACTCGGCCATGTTGAGTTTCTTATATTGCATGTGTGATTATGCACTTGACTGCTAGTGGAATTTTCAGTTCAAGCCCACCCATCAACTCTGCCGGAAAAACTATAATGTGTGAAGTCTGCTTGCATAAATATTACAGAGAAACAAAACAACAAAATTCAGTCTTATGGGTTTGTCAGGTGGGATCTATGAGTTGGCATGAACTCCATGGCACCTGTCAAGACAACAGAAGGAGTTAGGTGTTGAGTCCTCTCTTTTCTGGTATAAGGTATTCACCGACACATCAAGAGCACATGACATAACGAAAGAAAGCCCTTATTGCCAAACAAGGTCATATTTACAGAAAGAGGGGTGGTTGTTGCTATTCATTGTCGTAAAGTTGGAACCAATTTAAAAATAGCTCCCTTTCAGGGGGCTTTCAGTGGCTATAAATTACATGGATGGAGATTGCCTATATTTCTGCCTCAGAGCAGCTGGGGGATTTGAGCCACTTGCCTTTGGATTGACAGGGCAACTCCCTACCCACTAAGCCATTGGACTTCACATTAACCTTCAGGAGGGCACAAATTCAACACTTGGCTACGATGCATGTTGAAAAGGTTCCCAAAGCCAAAGAACAACTACAAAACAGGAGAAAATTGAAATATGAATGAACAGAAATTCTTTTGGCGTAAAACAATTTCATCATTATAATATGGAATCAATGGGAATGACTGTATGAAACAATGTGAATTAAGAATAGTATGAAACACGGCGTATATGAACTTTGTAATCAGACCAATATAAAATATTACTTTTTTTAAAAAAACTGGATAAATTATGTTTACTGTACTGAAGCCAATGAGGGAGAGAATAGTTTAAAAGTAATATATTTTGGGGCATTATGATTATCATAAGAGTCCAGAATGAGGGTTGCAGAGTGGAGTATA
>NW_006399774.1:2669784-2673506 GCF_000299155.1 Elephantulus edwardii | reverse complement strand
GCTATGAGTCGGAAACGACTCGATGGCACATAACAACAACAACAACATTTTCAAAACTTGTTCCATGTCTTGCAGGTATAAAAACTAAAACCAAATCTTGGGGTTCCACTTTAATTTCTCTGCTCCCCCTATAATGAGCAAGTTGGAAGGGAACCTATTCTTTCCCTGCTGCAATCTTTGGCTCCATGTTCCACATCTCTCACAAAAATAGAAGATTGGGTTAAGGGATACCACTGAGGGCAGCAATTGTATAACTTATTGTATAAGTTATTTGTCATTGTAGTTACTTTCCTTCAAGTCCATTTCCCTACCGCATGACAATCCCAAACAAGATCATTTGACTGATATTTCATGAGTACATTTCCAAGACGACTTTCTTTCAAGTCCATTTTAGCTTGTTCAACACCGTAGCAGCCTGCAAGCCTTTAAGGACAGACAGGTAGTATCTATATTTGATTTGAAATCAACAGAAATTGAACCCACGTTTTCTGCAGAGAAGACAAGACTCTGTTCTCTCATAACTTGCTTGACATTTTGCAACTTTAACTTACTACTATTTTAATGACTTAGAATAACATACATAAAGTGACCTGGATATCCTCAATCTTATTCACCAAATCACCTCAACCTTATTTATGGAACCGCTAATCTACTGCGTGAACCAATTTTCAAACTTAATGAAAAACACACAACCAGGAAAGAATAAAATAGAAGAATGAGATCTTCTAAAAAGCAAATCCCTGCCCCATCAGAAAACTTCTCTAATAGGGTATTAAAAAACTCCACAAGCTGCGAGGTGGGGAGAATATTTGGCAATGACATATCTGATATGGGAATAATACCTAAAATTTATAGACTACTCCAGAACCTCAACAAGCAAAAGATAAACAACTCAATTGCAAAATGGACATAAGATACGAATAGACAATTCACCAAAAAAAAGTAATAAGATGGCAAAAGAAAAAAAAAACCACAAAAACACAAAACCACATGAAGACATGTACAACATCCCAGCTATCAGAGATATGTAAATCAAAACAACTATATCATCTCTCCCCAGCATCAACATTATTCTCTGGCCTTTTCTCCTGCTGTGCCTCTGCCCAGCTCCTGTGTACTTTATATTCCAACAGACAACTCTCTGTAACTCCTAAGCCTGTCATACCTTTGCTCATGTGGTTTCCTGCCACCAACACCCTTTCCCAGCACGTAGAAATCCAGCTGACAGTTTGCCTCAACCTCTCCACTACCTCTGTGCCTGGCACAAGCATCTTCCCACTGCACAGGCTTCAAAGTTGCCAGCCTGTAGAACGCTCACAAGCAACATCCAGTCCACCTCAACCAGAACGAGTTATACAAGACAAAAATCTGTGGTAGGTTTTGAAACTATAAAAAATACTTCAAAACTAAATAAAAAACAATTAAAATAATCAATCACAAAAACAAATACTTTGAAACAACTATGAGATATCATTTAACCCCAGTAAGAATAGCATAATTTAAGAGAGCGGCAAGCAACAAATGCTGGCGAGGTTGTGGAGAAACTGGAACCCTTATACTGTTGGTGGGAGTGTAAAATGGTTGCAACCACTATGAAAGGCAGTATGATGCTTTCTCAAAAAATTGGAAACAGAAATATCATTTGACCCAGCAATTCCACTACTGGGAATATACCCTAAAGAAACCAGAACTGCCACCCAAGCAGATATATACACACACATGTTTATTGCTGCTTTGTTCACAATAGCAAGAGTTAGAAACAACCCAAGTGCCCGTTAACAAATGAATGGATAGAGAAGCTGTGGTATATCCCCACAATGGAATATTATGCAGCACTGAAAAACAAAGAACTCATGAAATAGTATACAAAATAGGTGACCATGGAGGACATTATGCTGAGTGAAATAGCTCAGTCACAAAAAATGCAAATATTGCATAATACCACTATTATAAAACAGGACTGACATGGCAGTTGGGGCGAAATTTAAAAAGGGGGATAACTAATGTATACGGCATTGAAACAGATGAGGGAGAGAAGTGTATAAAAGGAATATATGACTAGGTTTTATTGGCATGACAGGAGTCCAAAATAAGAGTTGCATAGTAAAGTGGGCGGGGTGGGGAGGACTGTTTAAGAATGAAAAGAATTTTTTTTCCAAAGAAAAAAGCGAACTGGGGTCGGGGAGCAGGGAGGAAAATGTGCAACAATGAATGAATGGAAATCCAAGTTCTCTATAAACTTTCATTAAAATTTCAATTAAAAAAGGACAGTAGTAATTGCAATGCAG
This sequence comes from Elephantulus edwardii, assembly GCF_000299155.1. NCBI lineage: Eukaryota > Metazoa > Chordata > Mammalia > Macroscelidea > Macroscelididae > Elephantulus > Elephantulus edwardii. The sequence goes on along the minus strand of NW_006399774.1, from coordinate 2,671,218 downwards.
TAAACTAGAATAAAATATGTTTCATTAGTTAAAAAAAAATTAAAATCCTTTGCAAAGTGAGTAAGCCCATTTTGATACCGCCCACCTGCTTGCCTGAATTTCCCATAGAGGACAGTGGACAATTTAAAAAGACAAAATTCTGAGCATGTGCAAAGCCATTGCCAGTTGGCAAGTATTCCCTAAACCACTATCTAAAGAACTTTAGGACCAGCTACTAAACTCTCACTCCATGGTATTAAAATAATTTAAACTCCAAGGTTTAAAAATAAGAATAACTTGGAGAATTTATAGCATTGTGAAATGTTTATGAAAACATTTTTTTTAACTTTAAAGCCAGTTTCTCCAAAGAAAAATATGCCAGAGGTCTATAAGCAGATGAAAAAAGACGCTCAACATCAATTCAGTTCAAAATGGCTCCATGTGACTGATTAGAACTGCCCCCTAGTTTTGTAGGGAGCTCTGGTGGCCTAGCGATTCAAAGCTGTGCTGCCCATTCCAAAGGCACTCAGTTCAAATTCACCAGCTGCTACATGGGAGAAGTACGAGCAATCTTCTTCCATGTAATTTACTGTCTCTGAAAACCCACTGGAGGGTCAGCTATGAGTCGGTTCCAACTCAAGGGCAAGCAACAACCCAGCTTCCCAGGCTGTATGTAATACCTAAATGCACAGAGAACCAGGTGTTTCTCCCATCAAAAAATGGAGTCCAGGACTCACCTGTCATGCCACCAGGCCTCCTTAAAAATCATTCTGGAAATTCAAACCACAACCATACTGAAAAAGCACTTCACTCTTCACTCCCACGGTTGATTTTTAGTGCATGTGTATGTTGTTTTTTTAAAAGTGGAAAAAAGAAGTGTTGATGAGAATATAGAAAAACTGAATTTTTTTCCACATTCATTGCTGGTTGTTGTTCTGTCCCAGCGCTGATCATCCAGCAGATTTTCAGAGGTAGTTACTCGCACAAGAAAACGTTGCCCGTCTTTCTCTCACGGAGCAGCCAGTGGATTCACGCTGTGCACCTTCGGATTGCCAGCACAACTCCTTACCATTAGGCCATCCAGTGCTGGAAGAACTGTGAAATGGTACGGCCATCACTGAAAATGCTTTGGCCATTCTTCAAAAATTCAAGCATAGAATGATCCTATGAAAAAGTAATTCCACTGTATATGGGAACATGCGCAAGGATTCCAATAGCTACATGTCCATCAGTCATCATGGCTACTAAACTCACAGTAACCCAATGACGTCAAGGACCCAGACGTTTATCAACAGATGAATGACTATCAAAAAGGGATGATGCATCCATACAATGGACATGATCCAGCTGCAACCCAACTGGACCAATTGGTAGCATCAGGATGGATGGCGAAGAGATTGAGATTGTCCACAGCTTCAGTTTGCTCGGCTCCACAGTCAACACTCTTGGCACCAG
>NW_006399774.1:2663281-2669339 GCF_000299155.1 Elephantulus edwardii | reverse complement strand
AAGTGGATCAATTCAGTGACTGGGGTAATCAGGATTGGGTGTGTCAGAGGCAATGCAATTGGCACATGATAGAGCAGGGTTTAGGGCTGTTGTACATAGGGTCGCTATGAGTCGCAAATGACTCGACAGCACATAACAACAACAACAGCAACAACACATGTCTCAAAATGAATGAACTTTGAAAACTGTGTGAAGTCAGACACAACAAGATGAACATTCTATTATCTCATTTATAGAAAATATCCTGAATAGGTAAATGTATAAAGACATCAGCAGAGTCATGGGTAGGACTAGGAGTCCACCACAAAGAAGCTATGGAGGTTGTTAAGTGTTGTGGAGTTGACTATCATTCATAGTGACCCTATGAACAATGGCGACTCATAGCAACCCTGAACAATGGATCTGAACCTTGCCCTACCCCATGTCTCCTCATCAGCCGCTGCTTAATGGGTAGAGGTTTTGTTTGGATGATGAAAAAGTCTGGGAATGTATAGCACAAAACATTGTGACAGTAATTAATGGCACGTATTGTTCTTATGGAAACGGTTAAAACAGCAACTTTTGGTATATGCAGTTCATCACAGTATTTTGTTGATAGTTTTGTTTTTTAATATTTTTTTTGCTTCTCTGGTTTTTATTTGTTTTCTTGTACATTGGTTTGCATACAAAATTCATATACCATTGTGTTTAATTTCTGTACACTGTGCTTCACACATTCCTTCATTCACATTGGGTTTCATGCAGTGATTACCATACACTGTTGTTGTTTTTTATTTTCTCTACTAGGTTTTTTACAAAATTCAAACACGAATTTGAACAAATTCTTTCAATTTCCCTCAACCACCCTCCCCATAAAATTGTACAACCCAATGATTAATCCCCCCTTCCCCCTGCACATCCACATCCCTCTGCTTCCAGCCTCTCCCACTCCTCCTGGATCCTTATATTCATTCTACAATAACGGTTTTATACAATATTTATCCCTGTGTGACTGAGTTAGTCCACTCAGCATAATGCTCTCTAATCCCTCCCAAATTAGGAAATAATTTACAAAGTTATTGCTCCTGTGTGCTGCATAGTATTCCATTGTGTGAATGTACCATAAAATAGGGCCTGATAGAATTAGGATAGATCTTGTGCAGACGTAAAAAGATGGGATAACAGGAACACAGATCAAATGGCATCATTATTTTTTTAAAAAGTGAGTGCTTAATACCTGAGAGTTGGAATATTTTCTTACAATGAAAATATACTCATGGTAGTGCACCCTCCAGATGCCACTAGTGGGTCTCCATCTCACTCAGAGGAAAACTCACATGCCCTAAGTGGCCTGAAAGGCTTTCCTTGCTCAGATACCCACACCTTCTCCTCTTCCTAATCCCTTCCAGCCAGGGGTCTCTGCCTTCAACACATCAGCATGTTTCTGTCTCAGGACTTTTCACTATCATGTGGTTCACGGTATTATCACAGTGTCTTCTCCTCTATTCCAGGTCTTTACTAGGATCCCATATTGGCAATGAAGTCATGACTGATCACCTTAACATCACAAGTTCAACGCCCCAGTCTTACTCTATTTTTCTTCATAGCATTATGCCATTTTAATATTCATGCTTCTTGTCTGGTATTCCCTCTACAATGAAAAATATCTGGGACGGGGTGGGGAGGGTTGGCAGTATTTTTGGCTAGCTTGTTCACTGTTCCCACTGGGCTAGGGCAGCTTCTAGCACAGAGCAGATGGTCACCATATATGGGTTGAATGAGAGTGAATGCTTGAATGAATGAAGAGGCAAGCAGAGTGTGTCATCCAGAAGCTAGCTGGAGGCTGTGCAAAGTCAAGAGTCAGTTAAGAATGTTTTGGTTTCTCTGAAGTCACACTGTCAAACAGTGATTTTGATGACTCCTAGTGCACAGGTCCCATTCAATGCCCAGGAAGTCAGCAAAGTTCACACAGAAAAAGTAACTAGGCCCTGAGTATCAGATACCAGAAAGACACAGCACTCTGGGAACTCTCTAAACACATTACTTGGATTGAAATTGTTAACAGCTTCAGTTTGCTTGGCTCCACAATCAATACTCTTGGTACTAGCAGTCAGAAAATCAAAAGACAAATTGTAATGGAAAAGGCTGTTATCAGGGACCTCTCCAGGGTACTGAAGAGCAATGATGTCAGTCTGGTGACTAAGGTGCACCTGACCCAGACCATGGTCTTTGCAATGACTTGCTATGCATCAGAAAGCTGGGCAATGACTAGGTATGATAGAAAGAGAATTGACGCCTTTGAGCTGTGGTGCTGGAGAAGACTACTGAACATATCATGGACTGCTAGGAGAACAAACAAATTCATCCTAGAGAGGGTGAAACCAGGCTGCTCCTTGGAGGCAAGGATTCTGAAGCTCCATCTGACATACTTTGGGCATGTTGCAAGCAGGGGTCAATTCTTGGAGACGGACATCATGCTTGGGCAGATCGAGGGACAGCATAGGAGAGGAAGATCCTCAATGAGATGAATTGACTCAATGACGAGGGTAATGGGAGTTGGTGTGTCAGAGACAATAAGGAGGTCTCAGGAGAGCAGGTTCAAAGCTGTTGTACGTAGAGTCACTATGAGTCTCAAAAGACGAAACGGCACATAACAACAACAACCTGAGGAACAACCAGGCCCTGGAGCAGAACTTCATGCCTGGAAGAGAATCAGTGATAATGAGGAAGACTTTCAATAGGATGAACGGACACAGTGGCTGTAATAACCGACTTGAGGACAGCAATCATTGTGAGGATGGCAGAGTTGCTCCGAGTTGGAAATGACTTAGTGGCACTTCACAATAATAATAACAGCATTACCCGTTTACATTATATGTATCATTTTCTAAATGTGTTTGGGAAACGCTGTCCCGAACTTCTCTGCTCTGTCTCTAAGGTATAACCATGCTGTGAAGCAAAATAAGCTTTCAGTGCACTTTCTTCTTCATCGCCCTTCTTTCCGGGCTCCCATCCAACTGGGGCAAAATCCCTCAGCTGCCACTTGGCCCACAGCCTCAGCTGCCACTGGATGAAGCAATGTGTTCCTTAAGTATCTGAGAATTCTGGGAAACACACTTCCATCCTTGCTCCAACTCTGACTCCAGTTTGGTCTTCAAGTATGACTCTGAGAGTTCGCGAAGGTTCCCGGGGTAAATCAAACCCATGGCTGTCAGGTCACCTCCCACTCATTACAACCCTTTAGGAGAGAGTAGAACTGTCTCGTTGGGTTTCTGAGGATGAAATCATTACAGAGGCAGACTGCTCCCTAGGGCTTGACCATTAACCAAAAGTTGCCAGTTTAAAGCCAGACACAGGCATCTTAGAAGGCAGCAGTGGAAATCTGCTTCAAAAGGTCAAATCCTTGAAAACCCTATAGAACTATTTTTTTTTTTCAGGATGGGTGTGTCAGAGGCAATGTGATTGGCACAGAATAGGGCAGAGTTTATGGCTGTTGTACATAGGGTCGCTATGAGTCCCAAACAACTCGATGGCACATAACAACAACAACAACAACAAACGTTCACTCAAGTAGCAATGGAAACTAAAGAAGGGAAAAGAAGACAGTAAAGTTCTATTCTGCTCACCCTAATCATATACTCTCCATGAATCAAAATCACCTTGAACACATTAACAATATTTATACTAAAAAATTATTTGTCATTCACCTGAAATGCAATTTTACCTGCACATCTTCTGTCAGATCTGGCAGCCCTAAGTATGGTGCAATTTCAGTCTTGAGTTCAGGACAATTGTTATTGTTAGTTGAGTTGACTACCACGCATAGGAGTCTATGGACAACAGCCCTGAATTGTGCCCTGTCTCGTGCCATTCTCACCATCTCGGGTCTGCTTGAGCCCATTCATACAGTTACTGCATCTCTCCACCTTGTTGAGGGCCGGTAGGGAAGGTTAATTTTCACACACTTAGCCAGGTTATTCCTGTAAAGAGTAAAAAATCTGATTTGGATGTAATTGGAAAATCTTGAGGATGCATTAATTCGTAGACCACTATGATATCCCATAAACTAATGCTCAACCATATACTAGTAAAACTACCCGGGAGGTAAAAGTCTAATGTATCTTCCAATTCACGGAGCTCTCAGCTAATTCAAGAATCACCCTCTGTCTGGAACAGCTATCTCATATCTCCCTCTCTGTGTTTTCTGGCACAGCTCTGGGGCTTAATTTTCCTCTTTCATGCCCTATTCACCTCTCATTCCCTTCTACCTGTGGCTATCCTCCACCATATAACTCCAATGAGAAAGAAGCAGCCCAGACTTTGAGAAAATTAAAACTATCATCTTTCAAGGAGAAATATCTGTTTAGGAAAAGCTATCATTAGACTAATCATTCTTTCTGTCTCTGAGGAACCATCTGTATGCAAAGACTGAGCACAAGTGAGCATTAATGAATATCATAATGATTATAAAAGAATATAATGAGCATAAAAGAATTTGGACCAAAAGGGGGGAGAAATGCTGAACAGAAGTTGAATTTTCATTAACTCCATAGTTTCCAAAGCAATAAGCGCTGGATGAATCTGTGAAATTACTGCTCTGAAATAATCCTTGGGCAAACAGTGCAATTCCTTACCCACTAAACCACCAGAAGTTAGTCCCTCAAGATAAGATAGGAACCTTCAAAACGTAAGCCCATTACCATCTAGACAAAATAGGCAAAACCTAGACAAAACCGTTCCTTGGGTTTCTCTACATTGTAAGTGGCGCAGAAGGAGTAGGTGGTGGATTCAAACCACAGCTGTCGGGTTAGCATCACCACTTCCTTCAGACTACACCATGTTAGAAGGGGAAGAATTTGTGCTGTTGTGAGAGGAACAATTCCAAAAGTGAGTGAGAATACTTCAACTCAAATAATGAAATGGATGTTACTGAATCATGCATGTAAAAATTATTGAGCTAGTATATATTTTGTTATGCACATTCTTTTTTCTTTTAATTTTATTTTTTAAATCATTTTTATTGTGATTTTAATGAACCTTTACAGAAAACTTGGATTTCCATTTATTCATTGTTGCACATTTTCCTCCTTCCCTCTCCCCTAGTCTACTTTGCTATGCCCCTTTTATTGTGCACTTTTGTCATACCTAATCATAGATAATAATGCCTAATCATAGATTCCTTTTAAACAGTTCCAATGCAGTGTTAATTATTTATCCCCTCTTTTCTCAATTACCCACCCAACCCCCATGTCAGTCCCATGCTGTTATGGGCCATTGAGTTACTCATAATAATCTTATGTACAACATCCCTAAAACCTGCTCTATCCTGTGCCGATCTTACTGTCTCTGACACACCTGCCCTCATTACCCCAGTCACTAAATCAATCCATCTCATCGAGGATCTTCCTCTCTTGTGCTATTCCTCCACACTCCTGAGTATGATGTCTCTCTCCCACTACTGGTCCTACCTTGCAACTTGTCCAAAGTATGTCACATGAAGCTTCAGAATCCTTGCCTCCAAGGAGAAACTTGGTTTCACTTTCTCTAGGATGAACCTGTTTGTTCTCTTAGTAGTCCATGATATATTAAATACTCTTCTCCAGCACCACAGCTCAAAGGCATCAATTCTCCTATCACCTCTAGTCATTGCCCAGCTTTCTGATACATAGCAAGTAATTTCAAAGATTATGGCCTGGATCAGGTGCCCCTTAGTCTCCAGACTGACATTGTTGTTCTTCAGCACTTTGGAGAGGTCTCTGACAGCAGATTTTCCCAGTGCAATTTGTTTCCTGACTTCCTGGCTGTTGGTACCAAGAATGTTGATTGTGGAGCCAAACAAACTAAAACTGTTAACAATCTCTTCACCATATATCATGATGCTGCCAATTGACCCAGTGGTGAGAATCTTTGTTTTCTTGATGTTGAGCTTCAATCCATATTAAAGGTGGCAGTCCTTGACCTTCTGCAGCAAACATTTCAGGTCCTCCTCAGTTTCAGCACACAGGGTTGTATCATCTGCATAACAAAGATTGTTGATGAGTCTATCTCCAATCTGGATGCCACATTTCTCCTCATAGAG
>NW_006399774.1:2620305-2662931 GCF_000299155.1 Elephantulus edwardii | reverse complement strand
TGCACTTAGGCAGTTCTCTGTTGATGTGCTGTTCCAATCGTTTTTGCATAATCTTCAGCAGAAACTTGCTTGCATGTGATATCAATGACATTGTTCTATAATTTTCACACTCTGACAGGTCACCTTTATTTGGAATGGGAACAAATATTGATCTCTTCCAGTCAGTTGGCCAGGTCATTGTCCTACAGATTTCTTGGCACAACTTGGTGAGTATACACCCAGGGCAGCGTCTGTCTGTTTAAATATGTCAATCGGTATGCCGTCAACTCCTGGGGCCTTGTTTTTTGCCAATTCTTTCAGAGCACCTTGAACTTCCTTCATCACCACAGGCTCTTGCTCATATGTTGTTTCATTAAATTCTTCTGTGTCAAGCCAATTCCTTTTGGTATAATGACTCTATATTCTTTCCATCTTCTTTTAATATTTTCTAGATCAATTACTATTCAGCCCAAAGCATCCTTAAGTATTGCAACTCGAGGCTTGAATTTGTTCTTCAGTAGCTTTTTTAAAAGATACTGGGCAAAAATCTACCAATATACCACTGTGGTGGTTTTGTTTAGCTTCTTAAAAGTCTCAAAAAGGCATAGCCATTGATTTGGGACCAACTCAGAGTTGACCTGCCGGTGAACTTTAACAAGCTATAAATGACAAGAAAGGTGATTGCTCATCTTTCTCCCAAGGAGCAACTGTGGGGTAGAACTGCCTGCCTTGGGACTAGCAGATCAATTCCCTACTAACTAGGCCACCAGAGCTTCCAGCCAGCAACTTAGTGAAAGTCATTTCACTGATTCATCTCAAAATCAGACCAAACCCACAGCTCTTGAATAAACTCTAACTCCTAGAGATTGTAAGGAACTGTGGTGGCTGAAAACTTGCTGGAGCGACAACTATTAATTGGTTACAAGTCAGTGGCAATAAACAGGGTTTTGAGAAATTGTATAAGAGAAAGCAGAAGGTCTTCATAGAGTTTCCAAGGCTATACTGGTGGTCTAGTGTCCAGAAACTGCACTGCAATCCTGAAGACACTCAGTTCAAGGCCACTAGCCACCCCTGCAGAGAAAAATGGACAAACTCCTCCGAAGCAATTAACTGCCTCTGAAAACCAGGCAAAGGGTCAGCTATGAGTCAGCTCCAACTTTACATTACACAACAGCAACAATTTTTACAGAAGCAGACAGTCACATTTTCCACCCACTGGTGGACTCAAACAGCTGACTTTTGGCGGGAAACTGAGTGTTTTAACCACTGCACCACTGGACTGAGAGATCATTAGCAATGCATTAAAAACAGAAGAAAATTAATTCTGCTATATGAATTTTCACTAAAAGAAAGACTACAACTGTCAGCCATGCTACCTTTAACTTCAAAATTTTTATACACATAGAAAATTTGTAAAATAAGTATATCTGTTGAAATATATCAATTGGTATGCCATCAATTCCTGGGGCCTTGGTTTTTGCCAATTCCTTCAGAGCAGCATCAATTTCTTCCTTCATCACCATAGGCTCTTGCTCAAGAGTTGTTTCATTAAATTCTTCTGTGTCTGCCAATTTCTTTTGGTATAGTGACTATGGATACTTCTTCCATCTTCTTTTAATGATTCCTGGATCATTTAATATTCTGGCCACAGTAGCCTTACATATTGCAATTTGAGGCTTAAATTTGTTCTTAAGTTTCTTTAGCTTATGAATGCCGAGCAAGTTTGGCCCTTTTGATTTTCTGACTCCAGCTCTTTGCATATTTCATTATAATACTTTGCACTGTCGTCCCATGCCGCCCTTGAAATCTTCTGTTCAACTCCTTAATTTCTTGATTTCTCCCCTTTGCTTTGGCTTCTCGGCACTCTATTGCAATATTCAGATTCTGATCTGAGGTCCATCTTGGCATTTTCTCCCTCCTCTGTCTTTGAAATAACCTTTTACATTCTTCATGGGTGATATTCTTGATATCCTCCCACAGCTCATCGGGTCTTCACTCACTAGTGTTCAAGCCCTCACACCTGTTCCTGAGATGGTTTTGAAACTCAAGTGGGATAGACTCAAGGTCAAATTTTGGTTCCTGTGGATTTAACATTCTTTAGTTTCAGCTTGAACTTGCATTTGACCTCTCCAGGGTATTGAAGAGCAATGATATCAGTCTGGAGAGAGTAACGTGTGTGTCTGATCCAGATCATGGTCTTTGCAATTACTGGCTATGCAACAAAATGCTGGACAATGACTAGGGATGATAAGAAAATTCTTGTCCTTGAGTTGTGGTGCTGGAGAAGGGTATTGAATATACCATGGACTGCTAAGAGAACAAACAGTTTCATACTGGAGACGGTGAATCCAAGCTGCTCCTTAGAGGCTAGGATTCTGAAGATCTGTCTGACAAAATGTGGGCATACTGCAAAAGAGGGACCAGCCCTTGGAGAGGGGCATCATGTTTAGGAGGATGGAGGGATAGTGCAAGAGAGAAAGATCCTTGATGAGATAGATGGACTCTGTGATTGGGGAAATGAGGGTAGGTGTGTCAGAAACAATCAGGTTAGCACAGGATAGAGTAGGGTTCAGGGCTGTGACTCATAGGGTTGCTATGAGTCACAGGTGACTCGAGGGCACATAGCAACAATAGCAAAGTATATTTGATTTCTACAAGCTTTCCTTATAGTGTTGTGAAATGTAAAATTATTAATATCCCCTTTAATAATAAATATTATCATTTTCATGTCTAACAACAAACCTCAGATTTTTTTTTAAAAAATGGGGAGAAATGTTATAATTTTTGCCTAATTATAAATCTCATCCTGATAGACATTAATCTCTGCATGATAAAGTGTGTCAAAGCATCTTGGCTTAGTATGTTTATAACCTACGAGGCACATCCCACTTTAACACGTCTCTTTAGAACACTAATTAAACATGTCATCTCTTACTTGCCATTCTATTTAAGCGTACATATTATTTCTTGGAACAATAATAATGACAAGAGGGAAAGTTTACTAGTAAACAGTACTTAACCTACAATGAGTTTTGTCATTAGCCTCAAAGAAGACACTTGTTGTTGTTGTTGTATTTTTCTATACAGATGCTATGTTACCAAACTTTCTATTTCAAGCTGGCTGCAGGATCAAACAATGATTGATTAATTATTTTTTTAATTTGCCAGTACTAAGTAATAAGAAATAGCACTGCCAAGGCAAAGGTTGTTGTTGTTGTTGTTATGTGCCGTCGAGTCGTTTGTGACTCATAGCGACCCTATGCACAACAGCCCTAAACCCTGCTCTATCCTGCGCCAACCGCACTGCCTCTGACACACCCATCCTGAATACCCCAGTCACCGAATCAATCCATCTCATAGAGGGTCTTCCCCTCCTGCACCGTCCCTCCACCCTCCCAAGCATGATGTCCCTCTCCAAGGACCCGTCCCTCCTGGCAACATGTCCAAAGTATGTCAGACAAAGCCCCAGAATCCTTGCCTCAAAGGAGTAGCTTGGTTTAATCCTCTCCAAGATGAATCTGTTTGTTTTCCTGGCAGTCCATGGTACATTCAGTACTCTTCTCCAGCACCACAGCTCAAAAGCATCAACTCTCCTTCTGTCCTCCCTAGTCATTGTCCAACTCTCTGATGCATAACAAGCAATTGCAAAGACCATGGCCTGTGTCAGGCGCACCTTAGTCTCCAGAGAGACACCGTTGCTCCTGAATACTTTAGAGAGGTCCCTAACAGCAGACTTTCCCATCGCGATATGCTTTTTTATTTCCTGACTGCTGGTGCCAAGAGTGTTGACTGTGGAGCCGAGCAAACTGAAGCTGTGAACACTCTCAATCTCTTTACCATCCATCCTGACGCTGCCAGTTGCCCTAGTGGTGAGAATCTTTGTCTTCTTGACATTGAGCCTCAGTCCATACTGACGGCTGCAGTCCTTGACCCTCCGCAGCAAGTGCATGAGGTCCTCCTCAGTTTCAGCAAGCAGGGTTGTGTCATCTGCATAACGCAGATGTTCAAATACACCAGCTGCTCCATAGGAGAAAGCTAGGCAATTACCTTCTGTGTGATGAAAAGCATCTGAAAACCTGCTGGAGGGTCAACTCTGAGGTAATTCTGACTTGGTGGTACAAGTGGTGGCTTGGTGATAAGGAATTCTCTGTGGTTGTTGTTTTGTACTGTAGAGTCTGAACCAACCCATAGCTGACCCTCCAGTGGGTTTTCAGAGGCAGTTAATTGCACAGGAAGAGATCGTCCATCCTTCTCCCATGGCGCAGCTGGTGGCCTCAAACCACATGTCTTTAGGATTGCAGCTCAGCTTCTTGCCATTAGGCCACCAGAGCTCAAGGAATTGTACAGCCAACACAAAATTATATAGTTCTCAGCCACCAGATACTCCGTGGCGGAAGGATGGGCAATCTCTTCCTGTGTGATATATGGCCTCTGAAAAGCCCTGCCGGGTCAACTATGGGTTGGTTCCAACTCGAGTGTACACAACTATAAAGGGAAATGAAGGAAACTTGGTGGCACAGTTGCTAAATGAAAAGTGAGTGGTTTGAATCCATCCAATCACTCCACAGGAGAATGACAATCTGCCTCACAAAGCTTTCAGCATTACAAACCTCATGGGGCGGTTCTACTTAGTCACATGGTGTCACGAGAAATTAAAATCAACTCAACAACATGAACAACGACGTGAAGTGACGGGGAGGAGATAATACAAGTCCCATTTTTCCATTGGTAACTTGTGGAATGAAAATGATGCCCAATTGCTTTAGATGTGGGACGTCCGCTGTGAATTCTAGCAAGGTAACTCCTAACCTTTAGCTCTGGGAGCAAAAAGAAAGACAGCCTTCAATCACAAAGTAAAGACACTTCGGCCATTGGAACCCAGAGGAAATCTTCAGGCCCTAAGAGTGAGAACTAGATCTCCATTGGAAACTAGCATTGAACTGAAAGACAGAGAAGTTCGATCTTCTTGCAAAAACCACCTAACAATAAGGCAGATGGCTTGTCCGGCAGGCCAGCCGTTGAGTTTACTTAGGGCAGGAGAGTAATATTTTATCAGTCCACATCAGGACCCTCACATCCATGATAGGGCTACAACAATGAGCACACCATGGCCTCTATGTCCTCCATAAAGACAGCTGTTAAGTGTGAAATAGTAGGTAGATGAGGATTAGAGAAAAAAGTCCCAGGCCTCGCCCTGCCTATGCTGGTAGCTTGGCCCTCAGTCCTCTGGGGAAATAAAAACACCTCTCTAAACTTTTTTTTTTGTAGCCTGGAAAATAAAGAGTTAAATCTAGATCATATCTGAGGTCTCTTAACATATTTTAAAACATGGTGGTTTTATGAATAATGTATGCTATAGCATAAGTTATGAATAGCATATGTTATGATTATGTGGTTTATACATTATAAATTTGTAGGTTTATCTACAAAGATTTGTTCAAAATTAAGAGGTTGAAAGAGACCACGTCCACCTCTGGATAAGGAGTTCTGGTGGCCTAATGGTAAGTATAAAAGCTCTGAAGGACAAAGACGGGCAATGTTTTCCCTTGTGATCTCCATCTCAGAAAAGCTCTGGAAGGTTCCCTATGGGTTGGTCAAACTGATTGTACACAACAACAACAACAACTCCCCTGATGGCAGAAAGGGTTGAAAGGTTGGCAGTGCCAACACATCTAGTGAAGTCTGCAGATGAAAATACTGGTGATCTATTCCTGAAAAGAATATAAAAGTCTATGACTTCTATGGCGTCACCATGAGCAGGGATTGACTGAAAGGCAATGACATTTTTTAAAAACATCTCTTCTGGATTAAGTAGCTGTGATTTTGAGGATTCTCCTTTGCACAGAGAAGTCTGAGCCACACTACCCCATGGTTCTGTCCCAATTTAGCATTCTCTGAGGAGCTTCACAAGGGAGGAGCTACACAAGTTGCTATCAGCTAGTCTTTGGAGAATCAAGGGCTTTTTCTGAAATTAGGAGAGAAAAACATCCCCCGACTTAATGAAAAACTGTTTAAACATGTTTTTAGCAAGCATCATTTAAAAAATTAACTATTTCTCATCAACCTAAGAGAAGTAGCCTCAGGAGATAGTCTAAGATTAAAGCGTTGTCACAACTAAATATAAAGATATTACAAGGAAGCCACAAATTAACTGTGAAGTAAATGGATCAGTAAGAAAAATCATCTTGCTAATTTTCCTGCATAAGATAGTAGATTAAGAATTTTCACTTCAGTCTGGAGCTCTGGTGGCCTAGTGGCAAGAAGCTGCACTGCAATACCAGAAGTATGTGGTTCAAATCCACCAGATGCTCTGCTGGAGAAGGAGGAACAATCTCCTCTTGTACCAGTCAGATCCAATTTGATGGTACACACACACACACACAAACAAAAAAACAAAAACAAACAAACCCCCCCCCCCAAAAAAAAAAAAGAATTTTCACTTCAGAATACAATTTCTAGATTCAGGAACTCTGGTGGTTTAGTGATAAGGAGTTGCACTGTCAACCCAAAGGTAGTGGTTGTTGTTAGGTGCTGTTGAGTCAAGTACAACCCATAAGCAACCCTATGAACAATAGATCTGAACTGTGTCCTGTCCTGTCCTGTGCCATCCTCACACTTCCTGACTCATCACAGCCCACTGCAGCAGCCATCATGGAAATCTACTTGGTACACAGCTAAAAACCACCAGTTTCTCTGAGGAGAAAGATGGGCAGTCTCTCCTCCTAGTATTTGTTGCCTCTGCAAACCCACTAAAGAGTCAGCTATGAATCAATACATGGAAACAACAATCCTCCCTCCCTAGTGGTTGACCTTGGGCAAGTCACCTCCCATTTTTTAATCTCCCCACCTCTACTATAATATGAAAATAGCAATAATCTCAATTTCTGAAGGCTGGTGTAAAGATCAAAGAGGCTCATCCATTTAAGACATTCAATGATATGCCCTGTGCCTGATGCTCAAAGAATGCCAGCTACTGGTTATAGTAATTTCTCTGATTATTTAGAAATGAAAAACAAATAAATAAACAGTTCCTCTTGAGCTGATTCCAACTCATGGTGATCCCATTTGTAAAGACTAGAATTGCACCCATGGTATTTCTCAAAACTGACTTTTAAAAAGCGAGAAACCAGGACTCTTCTGAGCCACCTCAGAACTTGAACTGCCAATCTTTCAATAAGTAGTTGAGCACTCAACTGCTTGTTCTACCTATGTACTCCAGTGATTCTTCACAATTTAATACCTTAACGACTGTAACAGCACATCAACAGAGAACTGCCTGAAGCGCAGGCTGGATTTAGAAGAGGCCGTGACACTAGGGACATTATAGCTAATGTCAGATGGAACATGGCTGAAAGCAGAGAGAGTACCAGAGGAATGTCTATCTGTGTTTCATTGACTGTGCAAAGGCATTTAACTGTGTGGATCACAACAAACTGTGGTTGACTCTGAGAAGAATGGGAATCCCAGAACACCTGATTGTGCTTATGTGAAACTTATACTTGGAACAGGAGGCTGTCATTAGAACAGAGCAAGGAAAGACTACATGGTTCAAAAGTGGGAAGGGTGTACATCAAGGATGTGTCCTATCTCCATATCTTTTCAATATATTATGTAGAACAGATTATCAGGAAGTTGGGATCTATGAGGAGAAGTGTGGCATCAAGATTGGAGGTAGCCTCATCAACAATCTGCATTATGCAGATGACACAACACTGCTTGCTGAAACTGAGGAGGTCCTGAAGTGCTTTCTACAGAGGGTCAAGGACTGCAGCCTACAATATGGATTGAAGCTCAACATCAAGAAAATAAAGATTTTTCAACACTGGGCTGATTGGCAGCATCATGATGGATGATGAAGAGATTGAGATTGTCAACAGCTTCCATTTGCTTGGCTCTACAATCAGTACTCTTGGTAACAGAAGCCAGGAAATCAGGAGACAAATTGCATTGGGAGAGTCTGCTGTCAGAAACCTTTCCAAGGTACTGAAGAGCAACGATGTCAGTTTGAAGGCCAAGGTGTGCCTGATCCAGGCCATAGTCTTTGCAATTACTTGCTATGCATCAGAGAGCTGGACAATGACTAGGGATGATAGAAGGAGAATTGATGCCTTTGAGCTGTGGTGCTAAAGAAGAGTATTGAATATACCAGGGACTGCTAGGAGAACAAACAGGTTCATCCTGGAGAGGGTGAAGCCAGGCTGCTCCTTGGAGGCAAGAATTCTGAAGCTCCGTCAGACATACTTTGGACATGTTGCAAGGCAGGACCAGTCCTTGGAGAGGGATGTCATGGTTGGGAGGGTGGAGGGACAGCAGAGGAGAGGAAGGTCCTCGATGAGACGGATTGATTCAGTGACTGGGATAATGAGGATAGGAGTGTCAGTGACAGTAAGATTGGCACAGGATAGAGCAGGGTTTAGGGCTGTTGTACATGTGGTTGCTATGAGTCGCAGGGACTCAATGGCACATAACAACAAGAACAACAATGTTATTATTTACCCTCGCATTGTTTCACAGAGCCCAGCAAGTAAAAAGTTGTGATGCCAACTCAAAGGCAGGAGGTTCAAAAGCCAGCAGCTATTCCTCAGGAGAAAAACAAGCAGTCTCCTCCTTTGCAGTTTACAGGATCTGAATGGCTGCCAGAGGGGTCGGCTTTTTAAAATCAGTTCTGGATCGATGGCAATTGTTCTACAATTGGGTTCTTTAAGGTACATTTCTTCTGTCCAGGGAGCTGGCCTGGAAGGAACTACAGGGTGTGCCAAGATGGAAAAGACTTGTAACCCTGCCTGCCCTTCTTTGTGTGGCTAAACCTCATTCTTCAAAGTCCAGCTGAAAGGGTCACTGGCCCCACCCTTGAGTAGGCGAACTGGGTCTCCTCCTAGTGCGGCTCCACACCTGGGTGCTCCGGGCGGCCCTCCTGGCATAGCTGTGCCACCACCGTGCTCATTTGTCCGTATGTCAGTCACCTGCACCGTTCATCAGCAGCTCCCGTGACAATAGACAATGTGTCTACTCTGTGCCTGGCCTGGAAGCCAGCACAGGACCAACAGTCGATAAAGCTTACGGAACATGTGAATATATAGACTGTTAAACTCTATTCATCTAATATAAGGAGGCATTAACATAATGTGTTAGTGTGGAGCTGTCCAGTCTAAAGGTCGGTGGTTTGAATCCACCAGATGTTCAGAGACACAAAGATAGACAGTGTCCTCCAGCAAAGATTTAGAGCCTCAGAAGTCTCCTGGAGCAGGGTCAATGTGAGTGAGATGGAATTTACAGGGCAGTAATGGGCTGGGTTTGATTTACTGAGGTAACATATAAAATTAATAGTATCTGTTCAACAGATGCGGGAGGCATATCTATTTACAACCATAAAGAAAGGCATCCTATATCAACGTGTCTATTAAGGGGGAAAAAAAAAGAGTAAAAAGAAAGAAAAACCCAAGCCTGTGGCTGTTCTGTGATTCCCACTTAAGGCTGCTCCAAAAGCACGGAAGACGACCTGCCCCAGCTGCTCGCAGGGAAAAAGACAAGATTGTCTCCAACGGAAAGATTTACAGCTTCAGAAACCCAACAGCGGGTCCTCAGGAGTTGGAAGTGGCCCGAAGGCAATGAATTTGGTTTTAGTTAATCTTAAGCAAGCAGATGGTCACATTCCCTCCCACAGAGCAACTGGTGGGTTCAGACTAGAGAACGTCAGGCTAGCAGCCTAGCGCTTATTCACTGCACCACCAGGGCTCCTTACAGAACTGCTGAGAGTGTGAAACCGCGTCCTGTTCTGTCTGTGTGACACAGGAGATAAACGCAGGGAGCCAAGCAAGTGAGTGAGTGAAGGAGCAATCCAAACAATGCCACAAAGTGAAAGTTTCTGCCTGATTCCTTTCTAAGCTTCTATCGTCCAAGATAAAGAAAAAAGGAATAGGTTTTGAAACTTTTAATCCAGTAATGCCAATCTGGGTTATTAACATGTTTTTCGACTACTCGTTCTCCCGGGCTAGGTAGAACTTAATGCAGCACATTTCTTTAAAATGACAGATGAAACCAGTCAACAGTGTACAACGCGGGCAGTGGAAAGAAAGAAGTGAAAAAACAGAAATGGAACAACAAAAAAGAGGGGAAATGGAAAAAAATAAAGAAAGGCTAAAGAGGCCAAAAGGCTTTTTAGAAGAAAACGATTAGAAAATAAACAAAAAGAAACAAACAAACAAAAATATGAAGCCTATTAGAAGGAGGCAATGGGGAGGGCAGAAAGACACAGGAGAAAAGCAGCATGTCGGTGCAAATTAGGACTACAGTGAGTATTATTTAGTCGCAGAAAATGGAGAGACTGTTGTCTTTACTTCCAGGGCCTTGTGTAAAAAAAGAAATAAAAAGATCTCAAGTGAGAAAAGTTAAGGAAACTTCCCAGGAAGTGGTGCCTGGCATGGAGAGATATTGGCTATAAGGATCCCAAAATATGCCATTGCTCTGTTACACACAGATTGAGTGGGTCCAGGGAACACACAGATTGAGTGGGTCCAGGGAACACATGGATTCAGTGGGTCCAGGGAACACACGGATTGAGTGGGTCCAGGGAATGCACACGGAGAGTTGGAACCCAGGAGACTGGGCCTGAGGACCAGACAGCCAGGAGTTCCCCAGCTACAGATGAGAATGAGAACCACAAAGTGCAAGAGCCTTCGTCTTTACTCAAAATTAACCACATTTAGAGGACAGTTAAAATGAAAAACAAAACACTTGGGAGAAGGAGGAGTTCACTAAGGGCTTATTAAGAATATTGTACCTAATTTATCTGAACATGAACTTCTGCAGTCTCCTCCGTGTGGATCATCGGAATTCCAGAAAGGAGAAAATTGCAGGAAAAGGCAATCTGGTACTATCTTATTAAAGATGATCGAGTGGATGGTAGTAGAAAATGCTTTGGCAGCATACTAGTAACCGGAAGCCTCTCCTCGGGGGCACTTGTAAGAAGACACAATAGGTCTAGATGTAGTGCTAATTTTTTTTTATTTACAGTGCAGTTATTAATTACTGTTATTATTGTGTGCCATAAAGTCGAAACTGACTCAAATCTCAAGGGTTTTCAGAGGCAGTTTAATGGCAGGGGAGGAGACTGTGCAATTATTAGAGCTACTTGACAGATTCCTGCCGTTGAGATTATTGATAATACCATGACTGGGGTTTTTCAGAATATTAACCTAAATTATAACTATATAAAAATGAGCCAAATCTAGTAAGGATTTCAAACAGGGTTGGAGTTCATGCTTGCAGAACTAGAGGGTCCATGAATAAGAGGAAGACAATGATGATGGGCGGGCAGTCACTATAACAATGGGTTCACGCAGGGCAGAGACTGAGAGGGTGGCACGGGATCAGGCAGGGCTTCTTCTGTTGTCACGACGAACATCTAACAATAGTAACAATTGTTCTGTATAGGACACCAACCTCCAAGAAATGCTGCCTTCCCAAATTGACATCATTACAACATCATCGCTTTATCTACCACCAGCAGAGATTGCAGGGACATATCCATGTCACCTACAAGATACAGTGGCAGGTCTTTCTAATGTGACAACTATTCTTGGAAGTATCACTTTATAAAATTAAAGTGGTGCCAGGTAGGACCAAAATAGCCGTCTTTCTATCCTTCCTATGAGTGATAAGATCTAAACATAACACACATAATTTAAAGCATTGTTCATGAATGCAGAAATTCCCTCATGATGTCTAACAATATTTTTCAAGGCTCACAATGTAGAAAGTATGGTTTCTTCTCTCCTGAGCCCAAGGATGTGAGAAAGGCCACTCCATCTCCAGCCCACTGAAGACAGGTTTCAGAGTTTTGGGGAATGTACGGATGTAAGGATGGACGGGGTGAGAAATAAGACAAACTTTTCCGCCTTTTTTTAGATTACATTATCTCTCAAACTACTGGCTAAGCTGCAGCTATGAAATGAAACCACCCGATGGCTTTAATGGACTGCCTCCTTCTTATAAAACCCGTTCTACCGTTCTACTTTCATTTTGGTTCATTTGCATTCTTGTGGCAGTGTGTTTTAGATTGATACGACCTCTGTGGAGCGTGTATGTTGTGGTTCTAAACACATATAGCCACACTTTACTTTCCTTTTGTCTGGCAGGCAAACTGAGACTTAGAATTCCGCTACATGGCAAATTATCCATGAGCCGATCCTCATAATATAAGAAAGAGGGAGATGCATTCAACATGTTTCTCTCCCCACAGGCTGCTTCTAAAGTTACTTTAAAAATAACACTGAACTCAGGAGGCAAAGGATTAGATGTATTATTATTTTATTATTGTTATTATTATATTTATTATTATTATTATTATTATTGCACTAGGCATGGATTTTAAAAAAATAAATATTGTATAACTAAAATTCACACATTTATTTATGTAAGACCATTTTCTCATCATCAGATATATTCCAAAAAAATCTTCTTAAAGTTTCTTTGTAATATCCCAGGTATACAAATATTGCAGATCCTGCGAAAGATTTTCTTTAAATTTGATTTCTACTAGGGAAAAATAAAATCCCTGTTATCATCATTCTTTTCTTTTTAGACACTCTTGACTACTTAAATCTCAACTCTCCTGTTGTAGTTTCAGCTTACAAAAGCACAAGGACAAATATTAATAATTGTATAAAATAATACTAATAATAGATAATGTTTGTGTAGCTTATAAGCCTCTTCACCAGTACGGCAATCTTACAGGACACAATTAATTATTGGCATCTCGTTGTTCACGGGAAGTTTGACATCTCCTATAGTTTTGGTCCTGGTATCTTTCTTCCTGCCATGGGCAATTTCTTGTTCCTGGCTTTTATATCTTTAAAACAATAATAAGAAACCAAACTCATGAATCTGAATTATATTAAGTTGTAAGAACTGTGTCTTAAGTACAGCCACAGAAGTAAATATCAAGTATAATCAAGGACCAAAATGAACGAAGTGCGAAAAAAGATTAGACTAAGCAACAATTCTCTTTCAGAGTCTTTCCAGAACTGAGGCACAACATTGGTGAGTAGGTGAAAATGGAATGAGGCCTAGAGATTTCTGTCTCTTTTTATCCTACCTCCAACCCATTCTCCAGGCCCCTTCTCAGGCCCTCCTCAAACCCTCACAAAGTGCCAGTTATCATTTACATGAATTAAAGAAGAAGGAAGAAAAAGAAAAGGTGCTAAAAGATCACCTAACTGCAAAGAAAGAATGACTGGAAACTCGAAAATTAGTTATTGAAATCTCCCCTGGTTATCAGCTTCTGCCCAATGTTGAGGAAAAGTTTGAAAAAGGTAAGAAACAGACAAAGCAGCCATCCTAAATATGCAGAAGATGGGTAAGCTTGTTCTCAGAGCATTACATCGTATGAAAAGACTTGTATGTCAAGTTTTTGGGAAATGGGTTGTGTTTGCTATGTAAGAATATTAACAAAACCAAAATAATCATGCAGCATTAAAAACCTAGTTTGAGTTTTATGTTCAAATTCCTAAATTTTATTCTAAGTTCTCTGAATTGCAAAAAGGAACCTGACATAGATGGTTTTCCGCCACTTTCATAACTAAAAGCTGATGCAAGAAAGGCCCGATTTGCAGTCCCTTGAACAAATGTTATGCCTTAGCAACAACTTGATGGGACAGGTGACAATCTTTTACGCTTTAATATATGCCCAGAGCAGTTTTATCTTTTTTTTTCTTTCTTTCTTTCACTGATGTGATTGCAAAAGCCAACAGAAGAACGAGAGCATCCTAATTCCAAATGATGTAGGCGCTACAGAAATCTCAGAACATTCTGGCGGGACATTTCAGCTTCAGGCGCTATACCGCAAACCGTTACACACAGAGAAGCTCCGCAAACAGAGCAAGGGTCAGTCCAAGTGAACTAAGAACACTGGCTAGGTTGAGTGTGGGAGGTATATATAATAAAGGCAATTATCGCTGTAGATTGAGATCTACCGGATACAGCTTAGGCCAATAGATCCCAAACTTAAAATCCATAACCCTTACATACATGGAGAAGTTCTGTAACAGAACTAGTAAAGTTTAGTCTGACTAAACTAAAAATAGCAGGCGAATCGATCGTGGGTCAAAATAATAAAGGCAATCATTGCAGCAACTTGAGATCTACTGGGTACATTTTAGGTCATTGGATTTCAGACTTCTCTGACCGCAACCCTCAGAAAGAATAATATTTTGCATTGCAATTAACACACGGGAACATGTATAATTGAAACACTTTTTCACAAAATAAAACTTACCCTGACTAAATGGGACCTGTTATTTCCTATTAAATCCCTTTATACTTTATTTCTTCTTTTAAAAAAAAATAACCCAACAACCCTTTTTTTGACTTAATAAACTGAATTCAGGGCCCACTGGGTTATTACAATTATATTCAGAATTACTGTTCTTCAGGCCCCAAACCTTTGGAAAACTACTTAAGAAAAGTCCTAAGAATTTAGTTAATTCTTTTATTTGAACAGGAGAATTGGAAGAAAAAATACTATTTTAAAACATTTCAAACAACAGTGAGCTAGACCCTTCTCTAGGTAACAGGAGGCAGCAACCAAACAAAAGGAGAAATGTAACAAAAATGAACCGCCAAGGAAAAATCTAAGTCTGAATTTCTATACCAACTCCAATCTGGAGTGTTTTTTTTCTAATTTACTTAATTCCTTGTGTTTTTTTAAAAGTAAGTTTTCTTCTAAAAGTATTAGACTATGATTTAATGCACAAAGTTTAAGATGGGGCATATTAGAGTGGTATTATTTGCCACCAGGATGATGAGCAAGTAGGAATAAAATGTGATCTCCTTTTTATCTGCACAGATTCACTTTGCAATTATTAGCAAGGCCGTAAATAATCCACTAAGGAGCAGTCTCATTAGTGCCCATTGAAATTCAGTGTCATTAATTTGCAATAAAAGAACTGAAAATTAAATAGGAAAGGAAATAGTTTCGGGAGTCCACCATAAGGTTATGAAATTCATATCATCCCAGTGTCTTATCTCATAGCAAGGGGTTGAAAATGCTCTGTGAATTAGATTTAATCGCTGTATTTTGTTCTTCAATATGGGGAGTGGGAGCAGGCAGAGAATTTTTTTTTATTACTCCTAAATTAATACAAGTGAAATTAATTTGAAAATGTCCAACTTTTTAAGTTGGATTCATTATCTTTAAAGTAAACTAGGGCATAGGACCTTCTGAATCCCTCTGAGGGGGCTGGGAATGGACACAGGTCAGAGTTCCCAAAAGGGTGTCCTCCAGGGCAATCTGGGGCCACACTGCACCTTCGACCTGTCTTCTCTGCTATAAATATCTCTGGAAATAAAACCCTAGACAGCAAACAGCCCGTGGCTTGCAGTGTAGAGAGGCTGAGAGAGGAGAGGAGGTGAAGTCAGGCACCACAGCAGAGGGTGAAGTGGGTACACCATTTCTGCACCTGCCACGTGGGTGCCCGGGCCTCCCAGACTCACTCCAGAGTCCTGATGACCCCGAGCTGAGGGCATTCAAGGCCTCTAGGTTCAAGTCCCAGAAAGAGACAGGGAGAAGCTACCTAAGGGCAACGGGATAAAAGAGAGGGCAAAGAGGAACAGTCCATGTCCTTTTAAAGTGTGAGCACAAAGCATTCGCCACAGCCACCGAAAGTCACCAAAGTGTCACTGTGTGTCCCAGCTCTCCAGGGGACCGCAAGGCGCAGTCCAGGGCTGACCACTCCGCATTTGCTGTCTGATAGTCAATCCCGGCGCCAGACTAGCAGGGACGATTTCAAAGCCTCCGTGCTTCGATGTGGCAGGGTTTAAACTCAAAGGACACCTATAAATTTCCGGCTGTCAGAAGTCACATGCCAGCAATTTGCGCCAGCGCGGGCTCAGCCAGATAACTCAGAAATCAGAAACTTGCTGTGACTCATTCAACGCATCTCACCAGCTCTTCCTGGCAGGACAATCCCGCGCCAAGCTCCGCAACGTGGGCTGGGGAGCAGGAGGTTAAGCGCGAGCTAGGAGACACTGATAACCATACAAAATGCCCATCCGGATAATAAAAGCTGATTTCCAACCCGACTTTGGAGATGGAGGGGGATTTTTTTCAGAGAAAATCCTAAAGGATTAATGTGAACAAATAATAAGTCTTCTGGGCTCTGCTACCTAAAACACCCCCAGACCTAAATGCCAACCAAAGCAGGACTCCAGGCTTCCAGCACTGGTGGCTTGGGTGCAACCTCCCACAAACAGCCCATGCCATGTCCGCTTTTCCACAGGTGGTGTAGACAGGGGGCACCCAAGCATCCAAGCCCGCTGAAGGCAGGTAATGGAGAGGCAGCTGGGTTTCAAAGCTGCTCAGCCAAGAACTGGCTCCAAGGCACAGGATCCACCAAATGCCCCTCGGGTTGAACTGCACCATCAGGCGCCCCGTGCGCCCCGGGGTCCTGCAGCCCGCTCCCTACGCTCCAGCTGCCCAGGGCACCCCCTCCAGCAGCTACCCCGTGAGTAGGCCTCGCCAAGCGCCCGCCCGGGTCCCCGACGGCGCAGCGGGTACCTGTAGTAGGCGGGTGTCCCGGGTTCGCGCCCCGCGTAGCCACTCTGCTCATTGTCCAGGTAGTAGGGCACCTGCTGGCCATGTTGGTGCAGGAAGGGCGAAAGCTGTGGCGGCGGGTGCAGCAGCATGAGCGGGCTCGGCGACACGCTGGAGAGTGGCGGGAAGCCCCCGATGCCGCTGGGGGGGCCTCCGAACGCCGCAGCCTCGGCCCCCGGGCCATAGCCCAGGCCGGCGTGGCCGTAGCCGGGTGCGGAGGCAGCCGCGGCGGCGTTGAAGTCGTACGCGGCGCCCTCGGGGTAGTTGTACATGGAGGGCTTGCTGCTGTCCACGTACATGTCGCCCAGGGGCCGCTCCAGGGGGATCTTGAGCTGCGGCCGGTTCAGGGACTCCAGCTCGTTGCCTGTGATCTGGTGCATCAGAGCCATGCCCGGCGGCGCTTTGGTGTGGAGGGTCATGGTCGTGGACCCTGGGCGTGGGCGAGACGCATGTCTCTCTGCAGGCGCGGCGGGGGCTTCAGCAGCCAACGGGCCACCTGGAAAAAGAGCAGAGCCGGCGGTTAGAGGCGGAGCGGAGCGGCCAAGTCCCTGCGCCCCGAGCGCCCCAGCGCGGCCCTGTCCCGGGAGCCGGCCCGCCGGAGGAGCCCCGTGGCCGCTGCGGGCAAGTGCAGCGGCGAGCGAGCGCGCTCCGCCAGCTCGCCAGGGCTCCAACTTTAAGTACTGGGCTCCCCAGCTCATATGCATTACAAAGGTCCTGGCGGAGGGCCAGGGCTTGTTGCCTTTCACTGACATTGGCTTAAACATCACTTCCAGGCGAGCTTCTTTGGGAGCGATCCCGGGAGCAGCTTCCCTGAACTTTCCTGGTCGTCGCTGAGGGATGGCCCCACAGGTGGAAGGCTGGGACTCCCAGGGATCCCCTGAACGGTGGCGCAGATGAGAACCGGCTTGAGAGCAACTCCGGAGACGCAGGCTGGGGTTGGCTTTCTGGAATGGACTGCCTGATGTGTGCCCAGCTAGTCTCCAATCTATCTCTGTTTGTCTCTTCTGCTTGATTCACTTCTCTCGTTGGCTAGAAATATGTAATGTGTACAATGGAATGACCCTGGGGAGGAGTGCTCTGTAACCGAGATAGGGCAGATAGCGCGGGCTGTGTGGTTGCCTGCACAGCCAGCCACAGATAGCTATATTTAGCATCGCCAGGGACTGATCGCTGGCCTCTGGGGGAGGGAGGGGCGGAGATTCAAGGTGTACTTATAGCAAGATTTGCATTTTGCATTCAGAAAAAAAATATAATTGCTGCCTAGCCTCAGTTTCACCTCCACGCCAGTCTCCCAGAATGACCCCTTCCGCCTTTTCTGTAGCTCGGAGTTGGACTGACTACAGGGCTGCTGGACCTCTTCCCAATCACTGGGAACCACAGGATCAACTCAGAGCTAGATGACCCACCTGTAAGTTTTCAGAGGCTGTAAATTGCTCTGGAAGCAACTGGCTATCTTTCTCCCTCCAAGTATCTGGTGGATTTGAACTGCCTGCCTTTGGGTTGGAAGGGCAACTCTTTATCCATTAGGCCACCAGAGCTTGCTCCCAATAGGAATGTTTCTGTGATTCACCAAACAAAACAAAACAAAAAACCAAATAAAAAACAACCCACAAAACCTTTGGTGAGCCACATGCACATGGATGTCCCTGCCTTCTCTGATTATGCAACCAAACTTCAGAAAACTGCCTCGGAAATAGACTTTGCAACACAAAAGTTTAACCTCAGGCCATTACCAGCCCTTTGGCAAGGATGCTGGCTGCACTACTGGTGAGAACCACAGAGTATAAAAAGCCTTGATACATGTCTATACCTCAGTCTAGTCCTCAGACCTTCTTCACTTAGGCCAACAGATGACCAGTGTAACATCCCAAGGAAAGAGAAATAGAGGAGTGGAGAAAGGTTTTTAAGCTAAATTTAAAGCTAAGATGCATCAAAAAATTACATACTCACGTGCGCACACATACACACACACAAATACATATACATATATATATACTCATTAGTGAAACACTAAAATAAGTATATCATGCATCCATATTCTTGGATAGTTTATACTTTTTAGTAAACTTCTTTGCTCCAGACTGTTCAACTCTGATACA
Organism: Elephantulus edwardii; assembly: GCF_000299155.1. NCBI lineage: Eukaryota > Metazoa > Chordata > Mammalia > Macroscelidea > Macroscelididae > Elephantulus > Elephantulus edwardii. The sequence goes on along the minus strand of NW_006399774.1, from coordinate 2,644,262 downwards.
GCTATCTATTCTTGGCTTAAGCGGCCTTCAAACTATGGAGCAGAGTAAACACTCATGGCATATAGAAATGCCAAATTTACAGTTAATAACAGCTTTACTGTGTTGGCATTTTTTTAAACCAATACGAGCATATCTAATTCCTACAAAAATCAGGCAGACCATCATTCTTGGGGCTTTCTGCAAATGCAACTGGTTTAATATAAAAGCTAATCTCAAACTTGACACCAAGGACTATAGATTAGAAACAAAGAAATAGTTTCAAATACATTAGACAAATCACATCTCTTTCTATTTAGGGCCAGCAACCATTAGTTTCCAAAGCCCTTTCTCATTTTGGGGTTGTTGTTGTTGTTGTTGTTGTTGTTTTTTAAGCAAATGATCCCATTTTTCGTAAATTACACTTTCGATTTTCAAATGCCTTTTCTCGAAAACAGGCAAAAGACACTTCATGGAGAAATACAAGTCCTGAAAGACACAGGCGCCCCCAAGTCCAGCAGAAAAGCCTGCTCTGCCGGCAAGCATGCAGACACCAGCTAGCAAGGTAAGTTGTTTTCTGAAAATGCCAGAGCTGGAGAGAGAGAAATGAAAACAAGCTTACCGGGCTGGAGCAAAGGCGTCCTTCCAGAAATGTTCCATGGGCTTGGTGAAGTCAAGGGCCAAGGCTGGGAGACTGACAGCAGGAATGAGCTCTCCTCCGCGAGTGCTTCCCTGTGTGGGGAAGACAGAGCGTGTGGGGATGTGTTTGTGCTCCGAATGGCAGGGATTCGGGGAAGCAGCTAGTACGCAGGGCATTTGGCAGCCCCTCCCGCAGACACGGCAGCTGGGCTGCTGCTCAGAACGAGATGAATGGCAGTGGGAAGTGAGGGGAAGGGGGCATTCTGCTTTCAGAGGGCAGTGGGCATGGCTAAAGTTCAATTCCCAGGGAGAAGCCAAACTCCTGTCCCCTATGCCCCTGCCCCAGAGAACCTGGAAAGTGGCTCCTGCTCTTCGCTGCTATCTGAAGCCCGCTGAAAACCCAGGATTGCTGTAAACGATAGGCTGATAGCTGAACTAGAAGGCCATTCAGAAGTGAGGAGAGCAAGTTTACCAAAGGGAATGTGGATGGTTTCTCCTAAGGAACTTAACGGAACAACACTAGCTCACGGGCGCACTCCCTTGCTGGTGCGGACCCCCAGGCTCTGAACAGACACACTACTATCATGCCTCCCAGTGCTCCAGGAAACCAGACTTTGGAGTAAATGTTTTGGCATTCGAGGGATGTGCTTCCAGCTGAAATGGAATACGCCTCCACCTCGTTAACCAAACCCACAGACCTTTCCACGAAGCGCTCAGCTGACGGCCTTCTGTAAACATGTGAGGAAAAATATTCTTGAAAGCTCAGGGGATGAAGATAAGACGAAGATGGATGGATACCTTTTAGGCTGCTGTGTTACACAAGCATGTAGCTTTGGGGTGGGGGGGTCTCCATTCCCCATTCACCAGATACATGTGTGGATCCATCTGGTTCTAGAAGCTTCTCTTGCCCACAGTTCTGACACATACATGTACCCAAATCCAGGGTCTCAGGACACGCGATGCCCAGTGGAGTCAGACATGGCAGACTTCATGCCAGACATGAGTCACAGTCTTAAGTATTAAATTACTCCAGTTACAATGCCAGGAGTGGCCAGTCTCTGGCTTGGGACCCTCTGCAGCTCCCAAGAGATTCAGAAGTGAGCTCCAGTGGCTTAGTGGTAAGAAGGTGTGCTGTCAACCCAAAGGTATGCAGTTCAAATCCACCAGCTGCTGTTTTGGAGACAGATGGGCAGTCTGCCACTATATGATTTATTTGCCTCTGAAAACATGCAGGAGGGTCAGCTGCGAGTTGGTTCTGACTCAATGGTAGAGCACAGCAGCAACTTGAGACCAATACAAAGAGAGAAAATTACCACAGTAATTATAATGCCATTAAATGTGTGCTATACATGTCTGTCAAACTGTGGCTGACTCTGAGAAGAATGGGAATCCCAGAACATTTGATCGTGCTAATGTGAAACCTATACTTGGACCAAGAGGCAGTCGTCAGAACAGAGAAAGGAAACACTGCACGGCTCAAAATTGGGAAGGGTGTACTCCAGGCATGTGTCCTATCTCCATACCTTTTCAACCTGTATGCAGAACAGATCATCCCGAAGGCTCAGCTCTATGAGGAGAAATGTGGGGTCAAGATTGGTGGGCGATCTACCAACAATCTGTGTTATGCAAATGACACCACCCTCCTTGCTGAAACTGAGGAAGACCTAAAGCACTTGCTGCAGAGGGTCAAGACTGCAGCCTCCAATATGGATTGAGGCTCAATGTCAAGAAGACAGATTCTCACCACTGGGCCAATTGGCAGCATCAGGATGGATGGTGAAGAGATTGAGATTGTTCACGGCTTTAGTTTGCTTGGCTCCACAGTCAACACTCTCGGTACCAGTAGCCAAGAAATTAAAAGACGTATTGCAATGGGAAAGTCTGCTGTTAGGGACCTCTCCAAAGTACTGAAGAGCAATGGTGTCTCTCTGGAGATTAAGGTGTGTCTGATACGGGCCATGGTTTTTGCTATCACTTGTTATGCATCAGAGAGTTGGACAATGACTAGGGAGGATAGAAGGTGAATTGGTGCTTTTGAGCTGTGGTGCTGGAGAATAGTATTGAGGGTACCATGGACTGCTAGGAAAACAAACAGATTCATCCTGGAAAGGGTTAAACTGGGCAGCTCCTTGGAGGCAAGGATTCTGAGGCTCCGTCTAACATACTTTGGACATGTTGTAAGGAGGATCGGTCCTTGGAGAGGGACATCATGCTTGGTAGGGTGGAGGGACAGTACAGGAGGGGAAAGGCCCTCTATGAGGTGGATTGATTCAGTGACTGGGGTAATTGGGATGGGTGTATCGGAGACAGTGCGACAGGCACAGGACAGAGCAGAGCTTAGGGCTGTTGTATATCAGGTCCCTATGAGTCGCAAGTGACTTGACGGCACATAACAACAACAACAACAACATATGTGTCTGTACTTGGACTATCCAGAATGTTACAATACTGAAGCACCAAAGAACTCTCTCCCCAACCAGCAATAAACACAAATTGGGAGTGGGAGAGGTGGGAGGACTTTGTTCGGGGCAATGGTGAATCCTGGCTCCTCCTTTAGGTCAAGATGGTCACCCATGATACAAAACTCAACTCGGTGCCATAAAGTCGGAACTGATATATATTTCAGAGACTACAAATGGTACAGAAGGAGATTGCCCATAAATCTCCTACAGTGAGTGCCACTCCTTAACGACTAGGCCACCAGAGCTCACTACCTATAAAATAGGCCAGGTCAAAATCAAGCAAGAAGGTGGTTCAAGAAAGAAGGAAGAATGAGGGAGAGGAAGGGAGAAAAAGGAAAAGAAAGGTAAAGGAAGTAATTGGAAGGCTAGGAAGAAAAGAAGAAACTACAAATACGTAATGTGGCTCAAACAAAATCCCTTCCACTGGATCAATAAGGAACATCATGATAGGTGAAGAAAAGACTGAAGTCTGCAACAATTTCATCTTGATTGGATCCACAGTCAACACTTTTGGTACCAGCAGTCAGGAAACCAAAAGATGTGTTGCATTGGTAAAGTCTGATGTCAAGGATATTTCCAAAGTGCTAAGGAGCGATGATGTCCACTTAAAAACTAAGGTGCGTCTGATCCAAGCCATGACCTTTTCAAACACTTGCTGTGAGAATTAATTGGACAATGACTAAAAATCACAGAGGAAGAATATATGCCTTTGAGTCATAGTGTTGGAGGAGAGTAGTGAATAGTCTATAGACTCCAAAAGAACAGACATGTCTTGGAGAAAGTGCAACCAGGTTGCTCCTTAGAGGCAAGGATGGTGAAAGTTCATCTCTGGATATTTTGTTATGAGGGGTCAGTCCTTGGAAAATTAGACATCATGCTGGGAAAAGAGAAAGAGAAGAAAACCCTCCAGGAGATGGTTTAACAGCAACTGTACAATGTGCTCAGGAATATCAGAGATGATAGGGAAACCACCTTTGTTCTTAAGGTCACTATGATCAGACTCATTTCGATGGCACCTGGCAACACCAACAAACCTGTTACAAAGTGAAGCTGTGCTCCAGATGCTTTGCAATGGCTGAATTTTTTCAAGTGTAGTTCACCAGGCCTTTCTTCCGAGGTGCATCAGGGTACCTTCAGGTGAAGTCATTAGCCATCAGCACCATCCTGGGACACCAGACTCATGGACAATGGGTGGGAAGGATACCAAACTCTGCAGATTTCCCTCCCATGTCTGGAAGCAGCCTCATAGCTTGACTCGCAGCTCTCTCTTCTTCTCTGTCTACACTCACATGCTGCCCTGCTCATCCCTTGCTTTGGTGTCACCCAATTCTCAGGTAAGGAAGGGTAACGTCTATTTCTCTAGCTCCATCTCTGAATCCATCACCAGACCCCCTTTTCACAGCCATGTCCTCAGCGTTCCACACACAAGGTTTGCTGGCTCATTCAAAATAGGATTTGACATTCTCTGTCCCCAAAACATGATTTCCTACTCTACTTCCCTGTTTCTATGAAAAGCAACCCTCTCCTCTCAGCCACCTGGATTGAAATCTTAATCTCTGAGTGTTTTCTTTCCATGTCAGCCATACCTGGTCAGGGACCAGCTGCTGACTATTCTAATTTTGCAATCCACTTCCAACCCTCCTCATCCATTCTAACTCTATCACCCTCTTTCAGACCCTCAGACCTTTCTTTTTGCTTGGCTCCACAGTCAACACTCTCGGCACCAGTAGCTAGGAAATTAAAAGACGTATTGTAAGGGGAAAGTCTGCTGTTAGGGACCTCTCCAAAGTACTGAAGAGCAACGGTGTGTCTCTGGAGACTAAGGTGCGTCAGATACAGGCCATGGTCTTTGCTATCACTTGTTATGCATCAGAGAGTTGGACAATGACTAAGGAGGATAGAAGGAGAATTGAAGCATTGGAGCTGTGGTGCTGGAGAAGAGTATTGAGGGTACCATGGACTGCTAGGAAAACAAACAGATTCATCCTGGAAAGGGTTAAACCGGGAGGCTCCTTGGAGGCAAGGATTCTCAGGCTCCATCTGACATACTTTGGACATGTTGTAAGGAGGGACCAGTCCTTGGAGAGGGACATCATGCTACGGAGGGTGGAGGGAGGGACGGCGCAGGAGGGAAAGGCCCTCTATGAGGTGGATTGATTCAGTGACTGGGTTAATGAGATGGGTGTATTGGAGACAGTGCGATTGGCACAGAACAGAGCAGGGTTTAGGGCTGTTGTACATAGATAGAGTCACTATGAGTCGTAAGCAACTCAATGGCACATAACAAAAATGATCTCCTCCTGTGAGCTTTACAGCCTCTGAAAACCCACTGAAGGGTCACATATGAGTCAGTTGCAACTTAATGGCAATGAGCTTGAGTCATTGGCTTTTTCTTTGTGTGTGTTTGTCTATTAGAGGCTCTCCTAATGACGCTGCTGCCTCTCTTCTCCAGCTCTTCCCAGCCACATTCTACTACTGATTTACTTCCTTGATTTGTGTTGCTTCAGAAGCCATTTCTCTCCTTACCCCAGCTCCTAGCTCTCCAAGAGCTCAAACTATCTCCTCTGAACTCAACTGTCGTTTCTAGTCGAGACGCTCCTCTTCTGTTTCAATTCAGTAAAAACGAAATACTCCTCAAACTGAAAGTTACACTCATCGCCATCTTGTTCATACAACCCCCTTACAACCCCAAGTGTCACACAGTAGAACTTTCTCGACTATACTTTTTGTGGAAACAGATTACCAGGACTTTCTTCTGCAGGATCATGGGAATGAGAGGAAGTTCGACCTTCTTACCTTTGAATTGTCTCTCTCATTGCCAACAGGTCTGAGCCAATTAGTAACTGACCCTCTAACAAGTTTTTGGAGGCTGTAGATCTCATGGGAGGAGATTGTCCATATTTCTCCCACAGAGCTGCTGGTGGACTCGAACCATTTGCCTTTAAGTTAGCAGCACAACTTGCTTATTACACCACCACACCCGGTGAGAAACACTTGTACTACTCAGATACTAGTCAGGTTTCATCAAAGCTTCCTTTCCTACTTACAACATTCTCTATAGCCACTGCCCCTACCCTACTTCCCTGCCTGGTGGTGGGAAATTGTAGCTAGGCTCACCTCAGATATCACTTCCTCCGTTTTGCCTTCATTTTCCTTATTCCAATCAAATATCCTTTCCTTTGATGATCTATGTTTTTTTCTAGTTCATATCTTTATTATATTCTTCTTAGAATTATTTACCTAATTTAATCTTCATCCTGCTCCAAAGCCCAATCAGGACAGTGCCTGGGTGAAATTACTCTGAAATTCCCTGAATGCCTAACACAATGTTTAGTCTTAACAGGTCTTCAAATACTTGATACTTTTTTCATTGTCTACATACTGAAAGGAGCTCTGGTGGCCTACTGGCAAGAAGCTGTGCTGCAATCCTGAAGTGAACTCACCAGCTGCAATGTGGGAGGAGGACGGGCAGTCTCCTCCCATGAGATTAACTGCCTCTGAAAACCCACTGGAGGGTCAGCTATGGGTCAGTTCCAACCCTATGGTACTCAAGAACAACGACATACTAAAAAGGACCAAAGAACATCACATCTGTGTGAGAACCTTCTCTAAAAGCTAACTCTCCATGTAACATTTAGCTATTTCCAAAACTGTCTCACTAAAGTGTGATTTTCTATGTTCACACCGAAATAAAAAAACTCAAATACACATAACCTGGATACTGAAATATAATTTATAAAGCTAGATACAGATATAGGTAGTTGCATAGTTACCTTGTAAGTCTTAGAAACATGATTCACAGGAGAGCTCCTCAGATGAATTGACACAGGAACTGTAACAATGGTCTCAAGCGTGTCAGAGATCTTAAGGATGGTACATGATAAGACAGAGTTCAGATCTGCTATTCATAAGGTCGAAAGAGTCATAGCTGACTTGATGGTACCTAACAACTAGATGATGCTATGACTGAACATAGTTTTTCCTGTGTCATTCTTGCTAGGTGTCCTCAAGTTGATCTTCAGTCACTGTTGTTGTTGTTAAGTGCTGTCGAGTTGCTTGTGACTCATAGCGACCCTATATACAACAGCCCTAAACTCTGCTCTGTCCTGTGCCAATCGCACTGTCTCTGACACTCCCATCCCGATTTCCCCAGTCCCTGAATCAATCCACCTTATAGAGGGTCTTCCCCTCCTGCACAGTCCCTCCACCCTCCCAAGCATGATGTCCTTCTCTAAACTACAAAATGAAACACTGGGGGGTCCTGCGCCAGCCTCATAATCACCACTCTGCATGAACCCATTGTTACAGCCACTCTGTCAATTCACTTTGATGTGGACCTTCTTCTTTCTCTCTGACCCTCCACTTTACCAAGCCTGATGTCCTTCTCCAGAGACCGGCCCTTCTTGATAACATGTCCTAAGTAACCAAGACAAATTCTCACCACTCTTGCTTCTAAGGAGCATTCTGGATGTACTTTTCCCAAGACAGATGTGTTGTGTTTGTTCTTCTAGCAGTCCACGGTCGCAAAAGGTCAGATGTGGCTCTTCACCTGCCAACCTACTCCTACTAATCACTGGGTCCAATATTCATTACAAATGACCAACAGCCTTTATAGACTCTCTTTTTCTACTCACAGTTGTAAAGTTTATTAGGAAAACATCTTGAAGGTGGAGAAAGCAAAGGATATAACACAGGGAAAATCCAGGTTTAGTGAGCAGCAGTGGCCAGCCAGATTAACAGTAAGTCACAATTCTTGATTAGTTCAGACAGCTTCTCAATCAATAAGTGAAAGTCCAGGTTCAGTCCAGCAACACAAATGCAAGAAGTCTCTGGCTTCCTCAGTCATCCAGCAAGCTTTGTCTTATAGCAGTCACAAGCCAGCTCTTCCTTCAATTGTCCAGCAAGCAAAACGTTTACCTCTGTCTCTGTCTCGAGAGCTCTGGCAGGCTATCCCTCACCTGGGTCCCTTCACAGCCTGGTTAGCTTTTTCTCTTATGTTGGTCTCACAGCTGTTGGTGATGTTGAAGACACTGATCAACAGTAAACCATGTGCCTGCAGTTGTGGCAGCTGGAGACCACACCACGAGGGGAATTAAGGGTAGCAAGTAGAGCCTCAAAAAATCATTATACTTACATGTATAATACTGATCATGTTGTCAGGTCTAAGGCAACGGATAGAAAAGCAAAAAATCCTAACCTTACAGTAGTACATACAGTATTTTTCATCAAAATTCAAAGGCAACAATCCTTCTATATTCCTTATTCATTGTCAAGATTTCAGAAGCATATGAAACCATTGAGAACACCATGACTTTGGTCAGACCCCAGTTTGTCATTTTAACATTCAATATTGTTTTTTAACGTTTTGAGAGATCTTTTGCCTCACATTTGCTCAAACTAATAAACTTTGTGATTTTTTGACTGCTGTGTGTCCATGTGTATTGATTGTGAATCTGACTAAAATTAAATGTGTGGCAACTTTAATTTTTTTCATTTGTTATGATGTTATTTATTAGACCAGCTATGAGAAGAATTTTTGTTTAAATTGAGGTGTAATCAGTGCTGAAGGTTACACATTTTTGGTCGTCAACAATAAGTGATTCAAGTCATTTTTCCTTTTGACAAGTAAGGTTGCATCATCTACATGTGACAGGAGTCTTACTTTAAACCTGATGCAGTTTTTCTTCTTCTACTCCAATTTCTCAGATTATTTGCTCAGTATCCAGATTGAATAAGTATGGTGAAAGAATGTAAACCTTACACAAAGTTTTTCCTGATTTTAACTATACAGAATTAACTTGCTCTGATGAAATAACCACCTCTTCCTCTGTACAAAGATTTGATACACATATATAATCTATGAGTGGTTTGCGACTCCATGGCACTTTACAACAACATATATATAATCTATATATGTTGTTGTTATTACGTGTTGTTGAGTCACTTGAGACTCATAGGAACCCTATGCACAATAGCTCTAAATTATGTCCTATCCTGAGCCAGTCTCACTGTCTCTCAATCCCTACCTCCATTATTCTAGTTACTGTGTCAATCCATCTCATCCAGGGTCTTCCTCTGTTGCACTGTCCATCTATTCTTCCCAGCATGATTTTCTTCTCCAAACACTGGTCCCTCCTGGCCATGTGCCTAAAGTACATGAGATGGAGCTTCAAAATTCTAGCCTTCAAGGAGCAACTTGATTTTACCCTCTCCAGGACAAACCAGTCTGTTCTCTTTGCATGCTCAATACTCTTCTCCAGCACCACAACTCAAAGGTATCAATTCTTACTCTGTCATCCTCAGTCATTGTCCAGGTCTCTGAGGTACCGCAAGTAATTGCAAAGACCACACATGGGTCAACCTGGCAACATGCCCAAAGTATGTGAGATGGAGGTACAAAATCTTTGCCTTCAAGGAACAACTTGGTTTCACTCTCTTCTGGACAGACCTGTTTGTTCTCACAGAAGAAATTGTTGAAGATCAGTAAATTCTTTTTGGTATACTGACTATGTATTTCTTCCATCTTCTTTTAATGTTTCCTGTATCATTCAAGATGTTCCCATCCATTGTTCATCAGGTTGCTATGAGTCATAGTTGAATTAATGGGACATTACAACAGCAACAATACTTCAATATTTCAATTCAAGGCTTAAATTTGTTCTTTAAAATAATAAACATTGGGCATATTCAATTTCCTAATGCTAGATCTTAAAATATTTCACTATACTACTGGTTTGTTTTTTTTAAGCTGTCCATTGAAATCTTCTGGTCACCTCTCGTATTTCATATTTCCCCCCCTTTATCTTCAGTTTCTCTATGTTCAAGAGCAAGTTTGCATCTCTTCTTCTGGCATGCATTTTAAACTTTTCTTTCCTTAATCTCTCTTTTAAGAACATTTTACTTTCTTCAAATCTGATGTCCTTGATGTCATTCTACAACGTTCAGTCATCAGTGTTTCATATGTAAATTCTACTCTTTTTCTTCTTTATTTCTCAAATCTATTCTTAGGATGGTCCTTAAACTAGAGCGAGGTATCCTCAAAGTTGTGCTTTGGCATTCATGGCTAACCTTGTGAAGAACAGGAATCCCAGAACACTTGATTATGTTCATGCAAAACCTATACGTAGACCAAGAAGCCATTATGTGAACATAGCAGGAGAACATTACATGGTGTAAAATCAGGAAAAAAGTGTGCATCAGGATGGCATCCTTTCTCCATACCTATTCAATCTGTATGGTGAGTGAAGTTGGACACTACGAAGAACAATGTAATATTAGAATTGGAAGTAGACTCATCAACAGCATGTCTTATACAGATAACACATCCTTACCTGGAGAAAGTAAAGAAAACATGAAGTACTTACTTCAGAATATTAAAGACTACAGTGTTCAATATGGTCCATCTCAACATCAAGAAAACAAAAATCCTTAACACTAGAGTTGATAGGAAAAATCATGGACACATCTCGGAAGAAAGGCCTGGTGAACTACAGTTGAAAAAGAAGACTGAAGTGGCCAAAAATTCCATTTGCTTGGATCTGCAGTCAACATCCATGATAACTGCAGTCAAGAAATCAAAAGACACATTGTTGCATTGAGGAAATCTACAGTCAAGGACTTCTACAAAGTGTTAAAGAGAATTTATGTCAGTTTAAAGTCTTGGGTGTGCCTGATCCAGGTAAGGTATTTTCAGTTGCTTCTTCTACATCTGAAAGATGAACAATGAATGAGAAAAATGGATGCCTTTGAATTGTGGTGTTGGCTTAGAGTACTGAATATAGCATAGGCTGTTAAAAGAACAAACAAATCAGTCTTGAATTAAATACAAGAGTGTTCCATAGAGGCAAGATTTGTGATACTTCATCTCACTTACTATGAGCACATTTTCAGGAGGAATCAGTCCTTGGAAAGAGAGAGGGAGAGAGAGAATGTGCTAGGAAAGATAGAGGGGTCAGTAAAAGAGAGGAAGACGGAAGACACTCAATGACATGGATGAACACAGTGGCTACCACAATAAGCTTGACATGACCGAGATCTTGAGAATGATGCATGATAGAGCAAGGTTTAGATCTGTTGTTCATAGGGTTGTTATCAGCTCTAGTCAACTTGATGGCACTTAACAACAACTAGAAATTCTTCATACACATTGAAGCAAGGAAGGTTAGTTTATTCAAATTGATAACTATATATAGAATATGAATGTCATTTATGTCATGTTTTAATTATATTAGTTTATTCACAAAATTCGAATACATTGTTTTCCAGAATAGATTCTTCCAATTTCCTTCACCCTCCTCCACCCATCAACTTGTTACTCCAGAATTAATCCTCCCCTCCCCCCTGTACATCCTTATCCCTCTGCTTCCACCCCACCCTCAATCCTTATACTCATTCTACAGTAATGGTTTTGTATGAAACTAAGTTTTGAGGTTTTTTTGAAACTAAGTTGTTTTTGAGTATATACTTGTTACTACTCATTTTCCTCTGAAGTGGATAAATGCTACAGATTTTTCTTTTAAATATTTTAAGTTTTCTGATCATTATAAAAATATTTTAATCTTTGGTGTTAAGAACTATTGTTTAGCTACTAGACTTTTTCAACTGATCTTGGGGTTTTGATTTTAGGTTTTGTTATTTAAGGTAAGATTGATATCCTATGGAATGGGTCTATCTTACATGCACACTGATGAGTTTGGGTAATTGGATATTCTTGTGTTGGATGGTTTCAATGACAAAAAAAAATTAAAGTCACTGTTATTAAATTAAGACTGACTCATAGCTGACCCTCCAGCAGGTTTTCAGACACTGTAAATCAGATGAGAGGAGATTACTCCTTTCTCCCGTAGAGCAGTTGGTGGATTTGAACCGCGCGAGAGAGGCATCATCTTTGAGGCAGCAGCAAATTGGGATGGGCTATGCCACCATAACTATTTCCATCTAACACCTCTAAAAGATTCCATCATGCTATCTGCTAGCCAATCAAACTTTCTAGAGGAAACTACTGTTCTGATTTCTGTCCTCTAATGTTTGTTTCGCTCCTACACCCAGAATAAGGCTCATTATTGCTAACAAATCAGAGATTTGTATGTACATCAATCTTCCAATCCGTGACACAACCAGTCAGGTTTTAGGCATGCAGCATTACCAGATCATCGAATTGCAGAACCCTTCCACAGGCACACTACTCTCCTGGTTATGAGATCCTTTAAAAGCCACAGAAAGCTATTAATCTCGTGTTCGTCTTGCATGGATCCACAATCAATACACTTGTCACAACTAGTCAAGAAATCAAGAGATGTATTACATTCGTAAAGTCTGCTCTCAGGCACCTCTCCAAAGCGCTGAAGAAAAAGATGTCCTTTTGAAGACTAAGGTGCACATGATTCAAGCCATGAATTTTCCAGTCACTTGCTTTGCATCTGAAAACTGGACAGTGAGTAAGAATGCCAGAAAAAGAATTAAAGCCTTTGAGGTGTAGTCCTGGAGAAGAGTTCTGAGTTTCTCATGGACTGCTAAAACGACAAAAAATTATGTCTTGGGAAAAGTGTAATCAGGGTCTCCTTGGAGGCAAGGATAGTTAATCTGACACACTCTGGCATATTGTTTGAAGGGGCCAGTCCTTGGAAAAGGAAATCATCCTTGAAAAGGTGAAAGGTCAGGAAAGGAGAGGAAGAGCCTCAACAAGATGGATTGCCACAGTAACTGCTAACGGTGGGCTCAAGTGTGTCAGAAAAGATGAAGATGGCACAGGATAGAGAGAGGTTCTGATCCACTGTTCATAAGGTTTTTATGAGTCATAACAGACGTGATCGCACTTAACGATCTGTTCAAGGAGCACAATAGATTTTTTAAATGTGATCATATGTTACCAAAGCCTGCTGTAACATAACTTAATGAGAAGGTTAATGTTAACAATATTCTTTAGCAAGTTTCTAACCAGCCTTTTTTCTCTGTTGCTGTGCAAAAAAAATAAACTTGGCATGGCTTGCATGCCAAGAGCAAAGCCCAAGGTCCTTATGCTGACAAATCCTGTGAACTTGGACACCATTTCATGACTTTCTTGAAATTTTGGCAAATGACTACTCTTTTCTATGAATCTGAATGATTCAAAATCAACTCATCAGCTTTAATAAATTCCATCTTCTATTTTCTTTTAAGATTTATTTTGAGCATGTTTTAGGATCTTGTACTAAAACTGACCTATATTGCATGTGGCAAAAGACATGTTAGAAAGTAAACTCACTGGAAGGGCCATGAGTGATAAAAGAATTCCAATTATTCTGATTGTTGTTACATTTCCCCCTCTTTCTCCTTTTATCTGTTGTTGACATAGGATTGCCCCTGCCAGCCTACAGTGTTATTTCTCTGCAGAGAGCAATATCCAAGCTGTGCCTAAATGCACTTTGATGCAACCAGTCCTAACTAATGTTAAGGACGGACTTGACAAACACTCATCACACATCACATATGTAATCTATCAAGTGTGTCCAAATATCATCTCACTGGCCATAGACACCCTATTGTTGTTGGAGAATGAGAATCCCAAAACGCTTAATTGTGCTCTTGTGAAACTTATACCAGGAAACAGTCCTCAGAACAGAGCATGGAAACACTGCATGGTTCAAAATTAGGAAAGGCATATGTCAGGGATGCATCCTGTCTCTAGATGTTTTCAGTCTATATGCAGAACAGATCAATTGGGAGGTTGGATAGCATGAGGAGGAATGTAGCATCAGGATTGGAGGAAGACTCATCAACAACTTGCAATATGCAGATGATACAACCTCGCTTGTTTAAACTGAGGAGGGCCTGACATGCTTGCTGTAGAAAGCCAAGGACTGTAGTCTTCTGTATAGATTGAAGCTTACCATCAAGAAGACAAAGATTTTCACCACTGAGCCAACTGGCAGCACCATGATAGATGAAGAAGAAACTGAGGTTTGAACAATTTCTGCTTTCTTATTTCAGCTTGCTTGGTTCCACAATCAACACTCTTGGCACCAGCAGTCAGGAAATAAAAAACCACTGCGAAAATCTACTGTCAGAAACTTCTCCAAGGTACCAATTGGAGGAGCACCAATGTCAGTGTAGAGACTAAGGTGTGCCTGATCCATGCCAGTGTCTTTGCAAGTACTTGCTACGCATCAGAGAGCTAGACAATGACTAAGGGTAACAGAAGTAGAATTGATGCCTTTGTGTTGTAATGCTAGAGAAGAGTATTGAACAAACATTGACCACCAAGAGAACAAACAGGTCTATCTTGGAGAGGGTGAAATCAAGTTTCTCCCTGGTGGCAAGGATTTTGAAGCTCTGTCTCACGTATTTGGGCATATAGCCAGAAGGGACCAGTTCTTGGAGAAGGACATTATGTTTGGAAGCTTGAGGAGGACTTGAAGCACAGTATACAGACTGAATATGTATGGAGAAAGGTTACACACCCAACACACAACCTTCCTGATTTTAAACCACGGGGAGTTCTGTATAAACATTCTCAATTTCCAGACAAGGCCTAGTGAAGCAGTAAAAATGGAGGTTTGTACATTTCATTAACTTCCAGATCTTTCCACCTTTCCTTGGAGCTAGCTTTCTACACTTCTCCCTGAGTACCTTTCACAACCCTCTCCACCTAATTTGTGAGAATTTTCCTCCTCTGCTTTCTCAAACACCTCAGGTGGTCCAGTCTGTAAATAGTTGCTCTGGTAAGCCAGATCACATACCTCTCTGGAAATTTCTGTATGCCTCTTCAGGAGAAGATGGACAATTCCCTCTTACACAGTTTACAGCTTAGAAAACCTGATGAAGGGTCCACAATGAGTTGATTTGGACACGATGACAATGAGAAAGAGAATCAATATAAAACATAATGCTTAGTTAATTCTTGCATACAGATTGACTACATCTGTGGAAGGAATTGTTGGAGAAGCTCAATATCAGCTGTCAAAACTAGGCTGGGGCAGACTGTGGAACAGACCATCAATTACTCATCCAGAAGTTCAAACTGAGGCCAAAGAAAATGAAAAAGACCATGAGAGCCAAAGTATGATCTTGAAAGTGTTCCATCCAAATTTCCAAATCATCTTATGAATAGGCTTGAAGCATTGGACACCAATGACTAAAGAACAGATGTATTGTGATATGACATCAAAGACACCATCTCTGAAGAGAACAAAAACCCATTACAAAGACAAAGGGGAAAGAAAAAACCAAAATGGATGTCAGGAGAACCTCTGAAATTTGCACTAGAGGCTTGAGAAACCAAAACAAAGGGAAAACATGCCAAGGTAAAAGAGCCGAACAGAAAACTTTAAAGAGCAGCTCAAGAACTCCAAGCAAACTATTATAATGGAATGTGCAGAGAGCTGGAATTGCAAAATAAAAAGGGAAGAACTAATTCTGCATTTCTCAAGCTGAGAGAACTAAAAAATAAATTTAAGTCACAATAAAAAAAGAATGCTATGGACAATATATTGAATGATCCTGGAAACATCAAAAGGAGATGGAGGGAAGACACAGAGACACTATATGTAAAAAATTTGACTGACACTTGGAAATTTCAGGAAGTCTCTTATGAGCAGGAGCCATTGGTAATGAAGGAGGAAGTTGAAGCTGCACTGAAGGTATTGGCAAAATAATAAGGCCCCAAGAATTGATGGGACACTAACTGACATCCTTCAACTAGTAGATACAGCCCTAAATGCACTCACCACTCTAGACCAGAAAATTTGGAGGTCAGTTGCCTGGACAATTGATTGTGGGGGGGGGGTGGGGAAGTCCATATGTTTTCTGATTTCCAAGAAAGGTAACACAGTGTAGAAATATTGAAAAATATCATTAATATCACATGCAAGCAAATTACTTTTTGAAGATCATTCTAGAATGCTACATAAATAAAAATCTGCCAGAAGTTCAAACAAGATTTAGACAATGCCACAGCACCAGGGATCTCATTGCTGTTGATGGATCCTGGCTGAAAGTAAAGAATATCTGAAGAATTTTTTTATGCTTTATTGACTATGCAAAAGTATTTGATTGTGTGGATCACGACAAGTTATGGCTAACCTATACCTGAACCAAGAGGCTGTTGTGTAAACAGAGCAAGGGAATACTAAATGGTTTAAAATTAGAAGAGAGTGTGTCAGCCCTTCTGTCTGTTCTTTATACCTATTCAATCTGTATGCTGAGCAAATTATTTGAGAAGCTAGACTCTATGAAGAAGAATGTGGCATCAAGATCAGAGGAAGACTCATCACAACCTGCCTTATGCAGAGGACACAACTTTGCTTGCTGAAAGTAAGGAGGACTTGAAGTACTTGCTGCAGAAGATCACAGGATACTGCCCTCGACAGGGATTGCACCTCAATGTCAAGAAAATAGCGGTTTTTTACCACCAGACCTATAGACAATATCATGATAGAAGGTGAAAAGATTGAAGTTGTCAAAGACTTCATCTTACTTTGATCCACAATCAACATCATTGGTAACAGCAGTCGGGAAACCAGGAGATGTATGGCACTGGACAAGTCCACTGTCAGGGACCTCTTCAAAGCACTGAGGGACAGTAATGTTAGTTCGAAGTCTAAGATGTGCCTGATTCAGGCCATAGTCTTTCTGATCACTTGCTTTGTATCTGAGAGCTAGACAATAAATAACAATGAATGACAAAAGAATTGACGGCTTTGAGCTGTCAAGTTGGAGTACTGAATATCTCGTGGACTGCCGAAAGAACAAACAAATATGTCTTGGAGAAGGTACAGCGAGAGTACTCCTTGGAGGTAAAGATGTGGAAGCTTCATCTCACATACTTCGGGCATGTTCCTAGGAGAGGCTATTCCTTGGAGAGGGACGTCATACTTGGAAAGATCTTCAACAGGGTGGATTAACGTAGTGACTGGCACAGTGGGCTCTAGTGTATCAGGAAGTATGAGGATGGCACAGGATAAAGTAGGGCTCAGATCTATTGTTCATAAGGAATCATATTCAACTAGACAGCCCCAAAAAAACATCTTAACCAAATTAAAATAAAGTATTAATAAAAAAACTATTAAGGTGAAATTAGGTTGTTTCTCAGAGGCAAGGGTTTTGAAACTCTATCTCACATACTTTGGGTATGTTGTCCAGAGGGGTCAGTCCATAGAGGAGGACATCATGCTTGGACGAGGAAGACCTTGGATGAGATGGATTGACACAGTGACTGTGGCAATGGGGTCAGGTGTGTTGAAGATAGAGACGTCGGCTCAGAATAGGCAAGGTCCCTAGGGTCACTATGAGTCCTAGTCTACTTAATGACCCATAGCAACATTAAAGGAATTCTGATGGCATAGTGTCTAGCACAGCTAACCAAAAGGTCCAACATCAGTCTAAATGCTATGAAGATGAGATCGCTTTTGTAGATGAGATCAAATGTTACAATCCATTTCCTCTGACTGCCTCTTAGAGTGGGTGGGCCTTACCCAATCAATAGAGGGTTCAGAGTGAAAATGGAGATTTCCAAAAGCAAAAGGAATTCTATTTTGAGACTCAAATTCATTCCTGTTAGGCCAGGACCAATGTATAGCTGATCCTCCAGTAGATTTTTAGAGGCTGTAAATTGCACAGAAAGTGGCAGTGGAACTTTCAGTTAGCAGTGGAACTGGTGACTACATCACCAGAGCTTCCTGTTTCAAAAGTGCTGTGGTTGTTAGGTGCCTTTGAGTGTACTACAACTCACAGCCACCCTATGAACAACAGGTCTGAAACCTGCCCTACCCTGAGCCAGCCTCATCATCTCCGATAGACCTGAGTGAGCAGTTAGTCATGGCGTCAATCCATCTTGTTGGGGGTCTTCCTCTTTCTCAATGAACCTCTACTTTTCCCAATATGATGCCCACACGTCCACGCTATGTGGGACAAAGTTCTACCATCCTTGCCTCCAAAGAGAACCCTGGTTGCACTTTCTAGAACATAGATATCCTGCAGATTTCCCCTCCTGCTTAGGCCATGGATTTTACACTTGTCAGTCCCCACACTTGCAGAGCTAATCCTTAAAATAAAGCCATGACCCTCCAAGTGTGTGTGTGTGTGTGTGTGTGTGTGTGTGTGTCTTCTTGTCTTCATCCTCAATTACTCTGTTCCTCTGGGTGGTGGTGATGGTGGTTGCTGTTAGGTGCAATTGAGTCAAGCATAATTCATAGTGACATTATGTGGAACAGATCTGAAATCTGTCCTATCCTGTACCATCCTCACCATCTCTGAATGCTTGAGCCCATTGCTGAAGTCACTGCATCAATCCATCTCGCTGAGGGTCTTCTTTCACTGACGATCCACGTTTCCAAGCATGACCGCCACCTCTCCAAGGGTCTTCCTAACAACGTGCCCGAAGTATGAGAGATGGAGCTTCGAAATCCATGCTTCCAAGAAGTCTGACTGCACTTTCTCCAAGACATATCTACGCTTTTGGCAGTCTATGGATATTCAGTATTATTCTCTCGTCTCACAATTCAAAAGCATCACTTTTTCTTCTGTCATTCTAATAAACTATCCACCTGTCAGAGGCATAGCAAGTGATTGAAAAGATCATGGCCTGAATTAGGCATACTTTAGCCTTCAAACTAATATCATTGCTCCTCAGTACTTTGGAGAGGTTCCTGACAACAGACTGGTCCTATGTACTACATCTCCTGATCTCTTGACTTCTAATGCCCAGGGTGTAGATTGTGGATCCACATAAGATGAAATCATTCACAATGTCAATCTTTTCTCCATCTAACATGATATTCCTTATTGGTTCAAAGGTGAGGATTTTTGTCTTCCTGATGTCAGTATCCAATCTATATCGAAGGTTATAGTCTTTGATCTTCTACAGATAATGTATTAAGTCCTCGTCCCTTTCAGCAAGCAAGGTTATGTCATCTGCAAATTGTTGACAAGACTTCCTGCAATCCTGATGCTGTATTTTTCCTCATGAGTCCAGCTTCTTGAATGATTTGCTCAGCACACAGATTGAATGGACATGGAGAAAGGACAAGACCCTGACATTTGCCTGGTTGGAACAGGATAGAGCAGGGTTTAGGGCTGTTGTGCATAGGGTCACTATGAGCTGCAAATGACTCGACGGCACATAACAACAACAACAAGTTTTAAACCATGCAGTGTTCCTTTGCTCTGTTATGACAATAGCTTCTTGGTTTAGATGTAGATTTCGTATGAGCATAATTAAGTGTTCTGGAATCCCCATTCTCCTCAATGTTAGCCATGGTTTGTTAGGATCCACACAGACAAAATGTCTTTGCATAGTTGATAAAAAACAAACAGATATTCTTCTGGTATTCTCTGTTTTAAGTCAGCATCCCTCTGACATCAGCAATGATATCCCTAGTGCCACAGCCTCTTCTAAAGCCAATTTGAGCTTCTGGCAGTTCTCTGTCTATGTACTCTTCTAGCTGTTATTGGATAATTGTCAGCTATATTTTTTTTTCTTGTATGTGATATTAACGGTGGTGTTAGATAATTTCTACATTCTGTTGGATCACTTTACTTGGGGATAGGAAAAAAAATATGGATCTCTTCCAGTCAGTCAGCCAAGCAATCAACTTTGAAATTTAATGGTCCAGGGCTGCTTCCTCAGTGCAATCCTTCATTGCACATTCAGAAAGTGGCAATGGAGCTTTCAGTTAGCAGTGGAACTGGTGACTACACCACCAGAGCTTCCTGTTTCAAAAGTGCTGTGCTTGTCAGGTGCCTTTGAGTGTACTACAACTCACAGCCACCCTATGAACAACAGGTCTGCCCTACCCTGAGCCAGCCTCATCATCTCCGATAGACTTGAGTGAGCAGAATATAAAGCCCTAGGACATCCCACTGCTCCCTTACCCAAACCTCCGTGCCATCAAAATGATAACTTGCACAAATGTTTCCATTTCCTCCTGAAGGTTAGATGGATGCATTTGATGACACTAATTTGCACTCTTGCATTTGAATTTTTGAAAGGACTCTTACTCATTAATCTGAGGAGACCTCTAGACGCAGAAGTTCAAGAGGGAAGGAGGAGCCCAAGGGCTCAGTGGTGTCTCTGAGGAAAGCCTGTTCTGCTCTTTTCTGTCTCAGGGGGCTTGCTCTGTCGCATCATTCCTGGAGGAACTGCTTCTGTGCCTAAATAAATCTCTCTTCACACCTTATTGAGGCTGTGCGGTTCTTCTTCTCACAGCAATTGAGTCTGTCCTTGCATAAACAATCAATAATAGACCAAAAACAAGTGGCAGCGGCATCTACACAGAGCCCTGACCCCCTTGGTACAAGTTCCGCATCAGAAAGTTAGAAAGGTTAATGATTTTCTTGAAGGAATAAAGGAAGGTGAGACTAGTTCAATACCTACAATTTACTGTCTTGTGACATGGTGATACTACAGACAAAAGAACATCAAAGGCAGTAAAGTAATTTTCTAAGTGTTAAGAACAAAATAGATAAAAGTTTAAGACTAGCTGTGCCATTTCCACTGGCTTTTCTTTCATGCAAAATGTGATCTTGGTCTCCTGTTGACGTGGTAATTTAGCTCATACAGAATGGGCATAAAAGTGGCTGAACTAAATGTAGTTCTTGCTGAATCAGTCTGAGTATGCCTATTCTTGAAAAGAAATGTTTATTTACTTCATTCAAATGACTGTTTCCCAATCAGCCCAAGTGTATACTTAACATACATTTCTATCTCTGTCCCCAGCCTTGTTTACTATTTTGAATAATCTGGCATTTGCCAAAATCAACCCCCATGGAAGCAAAAGTTGAGAAATCAAATGACGTACTGCCTTGGGCAGACCTGCTGCAAAGGATATCATTGAAGAGCTGAAGAGCAAAGATGTAACATTGAGGACAAAGGTGCATCTGAATCAAGCCATGGTATTTTTCAGCAACACTATGTGAAATTTTAACAATGAGCAAGGAAGACCAATGATGGGTTGATACTTCTGAATGTGGTATTGGAGAAGAATGCCATGTATACCACGGGCTGACAAAAGAACAAGCAAATCTGTCTAGAGAAATCTATCCAGGATGTTCGTTGGCGGTGAGGATGACAAGACTTCATCTCACATGTTTTTGGCATTTTATTAAGAGAAGCCAATCCCCAAAGGGGACATTATGCCTGGTAAGGTAGAGTGTTAGCAAAGAAGAGAAATCCTTCAAGGCGATGTGTTAGCAGAGTGCCTGCAACTATGGGTTTCCACTGTTGAGCTGCAATTGTGAGGATGGTGCAAGATCAGATAGGGTTTCGTTCTATTCGGTTGTGTCTAGAATTGTTCTGAATCAGAATCTACTTGCAAACACCCAACAACAATTACAACAGCACTGAATGGTCAGTAATACTTCAAAGCCTGTTATGGCTTTCCCCCATTGTTTTAAAGTATTTCAGGGAAAATTGCGGGCAATAATCTCATGAGTCCAAGGATGAGTCCTACTGGAACCTTAGTTACAGTAGCAGTATTGTGCACTTTATTGATGATTTCATCACATCTTACCCCAAATCAGGCATCTTTTCATATTATTACATTTTGGTATAAGTTCTACCATGCAAAGGTTGTCTGATCTGGAATAGTTTAACCTCTTAAGTTTGGGACAATTCTTACCAGGACTTAATGCAATGGATATAGGCAACACAATTCTTCTTGCTGGTTTCCAAAACTACTTTTCTAAAAATTAGCAATTACTGAGGTCCTAGAAGCACAATGGCCTCAAGTATGCCAGAGATGATGAGAGATAGAGCAGGGTTCATATCCGTTGTCATAGAGTTGCTATGAGTCACCCTTGACTCAATGGCATCTAACAACAGAAACAACAGATGCACAAACTAATAATAATGCATTAAAGTTGATGGGCAATCCCATCAACAGGAGTGTGGTCTGAAAGATTTTACATTAAATAAAGAGCCGTTGGTGAGGTCTTTGCCTATTGCCATTTCAAAGTGATAGCTTATTGACCATAACATCATTGAAAGTCAGTACAAACCAAGACTGTTTTTCTGATGATGGAAAAAAAATATAGCCACCCAGGTAGTCCGTTAGGTGTGGATCTGAACAACACCACCTAGGAGCAAGCTGTAGAAACTTGAGAAGCAGGATTCAGTTAGGAGTGTGGTATGTTTTGAGAAATGAACTGTTAAAATGCCAGTTTTTACTATTTTCCAATATTTTCAGACCCATTGCCAACCATCTTCCATTGTCCCCACTGAGCCATTGTAAGCACAAGACAGGATCTATCCTTGGATTTTTAAACCTCCATAAGTGAATGATAGATTGATGAGAAAATCAGGGCTATCATGACAGGAAAAGGACTGCAGCTTTCAGAAAAATAAAAAGAAAGCTTTTGAGGCATACTGTCAAATATCAAGCATTATGAACCTTTTTGATATAAGCCTAAAACACCTTGGGACTCAAATGGCCAGTGTACCCATGGTGTAATATGGAACCCCTTTCTATAAAAAAATAATCTATAAAGTAGAAACCACAGTCACCCATTTTTCCTAGCCCTGTATTTCAGTCTTTTCAGTTATGTAGTCAATAAACTACTCGGTTTAGCTATTGTAGATGACCAACAATTTCCAGTAAGAGGAAAATGATGGCTGTGACCTTCAAAGTGGTTTGTCATGAGAAAAATAAAAATAAAAATTGTATATAGGTAGACTTATCCTTATTGAGAATATAATCAAAAGGGGGAAAACATGAGAAAAATAAAAATAAGCTTAAGCAAGAAAAGTGCAAAATTTGTGGGAAGAATATTTTTAAAGGTTAAGGAGAGACACTTGGAAAGAGGAGTGGCACCCACTGGAAACCCTATGAACCTGGAGAGAGGATGAAAGGCGCCCAAGCATTGAGGTCTCTCCTTCATAGGGTCGCTATGAGTCACCTGCAACTTGATGGCACTTAACAAAAACAACAACAAGGAGAGACATGAAATATGACTTGTAGGAGTGAAAAAGCTTATTACATATTGGAAAGTTGTTGTTGTGTTGTTGTTAGGAGCCGTCAAGTTGTAGATGACTCACAGTGACTCTATGAACGAAAGACCCGAACACTTGTATAACTTTCATCGTTTCTCCAAGTTCATAGAGTTTCCAGAGGCAAGCTATTTAGGAAATGGATGCCATTCCTGCTGCTACCAAGCTTGTTTTAATTGGGGAGCTCCATCAAACACTGTCCATCATGGGTAATCATTATGGCATTTAACACATCAGTGTCACAGTGTTTAGCATCATATCAACCACGAATTACCTCTGTATAGCAAATGGACAAATCAATACTATACTATTTAGAAGAATGTTTGACCAAAAACAATTAAAACCAGCCCTGAGGGCCACAGATTAAAATCTTTCACCTTTGGTTTGGTAGCATAACTTTCTATATACTAGGCCAACAGAGCTCTCTCTATGTTGTTGTTGTTAGGTGCTGTCAAGTCATAGATGACTCATAGCGACCCTATGAATGAAAGACCTAAACACTTTTATAAATTTCATCATTTCTCCATGTTCATAGAGTTTCTGGGGGCAAGCTACTTTTTAAGTGGATACCACTCCTGCTTCCAAGCTTGTACTTACTGTAAATATATCGATTTTTCTTCATTTAATGCACACATTTATATTAATCCTGTCTTAGTTCTTGAACTTTTTCTTTCATAGAATCAGAAAGCATCAGTTCTTAGAACTGATGGTAAGTTCATAAGTAAAATAGAGGAAGTAGTAGTAGGGAAAATGATGAAATATTAGAATATTGATTTAGTCCTAGTCTTAGCAGACAGTAAGTAATGAAAAGATTGCTATTAAAATAATGTTGTTGTTGTTGTTGTTGTTGTTATGTGCCGTTGAGTCGCCTGCGACTCATAGCGACCCTATGTACAACAGCCCTAAACTCCGCTCTGTCC
>NW_006399774.1:2596114-2620205 GCF_000299155.1 Elephantulus edwardii | reverse complement strand
ATATATTTGAGACTTAATTTTATATTTAGACTTAATTTTTATTTGTACATTTTCAATGGAAAGCAAATTATTTTCTAATAGATAAAAATTAAATTGTCGATCTTCTGTAGTAAATAAATCAAAGGAGAGTTTATACTAAGATTATTTTGCACAGTTAAAAATACAACTACATTTTAAAGTCTGTAAGAAAATTAAGTAGGGAATTAACGACAGGCAGCAGTAGAATCTAATAATGTTTTTAAAATGTGTTTTTATGTTACTAGTGCATGGATCTAAAATTAACAACTTCAGTAAGTAGACTTAATTTCTCCACAGGGAGTGGGTACGCAATCTGCTATCAGAAGACATAGCATTTTGAGTTACACTCTTTGTTTTTTACTTCACTGTGAGTTCCTTACAGAGGGCTACCATGTATATAATGCCTCAGTGATGATATTGGAAAGGGCCCTAGGGTAGTACAAATGGTTACATGTTCAGCTACCAACCAAAAGGTTAACAATCTGAATTGAGCTTTGAAAGAAAGATCTAGTGATCTGTTTCTGAAAAATCAGTCACAGAAAATTAGTAATCATTAAAAAGCTTTCGTTATATGGTGCTGTTATAGCAGAAACACCTCAAGTCTTTAACAAACAGAAATCTGTTCCACAATATTATTTTGTTGTTGTTTTGTACTGTAAAGTTAGAACTGACCCAGAGCTGACCCCTCAGTGGATTTTCGGAAGCTATGAATTGCACAGGAGGAGATTTCCCATCATTCTCCTGCAGACCAGCTGGAGATCCAAACTGTGTGCCTTCGGAATTGCAGTGACGATTCTTACCACAAGGCCACCAAAGTCCAGCCAAATTGGCATGTATTCTGAGGAGACTCAATGTTATTAATGACATTAAATGTCTATCTGTGCCTATTCCACCATTCTACCGTGAAAGTAGATGACTTATATTCTAAATTTTGAAGGTTCTTAGATGAAGAGAAATTTTGCCTAGGGACAGAATTTAGATTTAGAGTTTAAGACTTTTTGGGACCAAATGATAAGGTAAAAGTATTTCACATGTGGCAAAAACATGAGTTAGTGGGGAAGGCAATTAAACATTCTAAAACCAAAGACAAAGAAAGAATTCTGAGAGCTAACTAAAAGAACTAAAACTTACTGCTGTTGAGTCTATTACAATGGATAGCAACTCTCCTTTGGGTTTCCAAGGTTATAAATTGTAACAAGAGAAGATATCACCAAGGACATGCTTGTTTCCTCATAGTACTGGTTTGATAGGGATGAGAAAATCAGAAATTGGCCATCTAAAATGGGAACATTAAGGCATGAGGCATGAAGCAGCTGGCTTACACACTTTCTTAAAAGAAGTTTTTCAAGATGATTACAAAGGACTATAAATCAGCAAAATATAACAAAATATAGCATATAATATAACAAAATATAATGTAAAAGAAAGATATAACACAAAGCATAATGTACATTCATGAAATACAATGCAAATGAATGATAAAAAATATTAAAACAAAAAAATTTAAAAGTTGGATAAGATAATAAGTAAAAAAAGAGGAGCTATCACCAACAAAGGGCATGAATATAACTAAGCATTGATTTCTCAGCAGAAACCATGCAGGCAAGAAGGCAGTAGAATGACATATATTAAAAAAACTAAAAGAAAATTATTGCCAAATAAGACAATATACCCCCAAAAAATTGTGATTCAAATATAATGCTGACATGCTCAAATAAATAGGAAGTAAAGGAATTTGTGAGAGTCACACAAATCTTGTAGAAAATATTAAAGAGAATCCTTCAGATAGAAAATTAACAATATCAAACAACTTGAGACTAAGATACTTAGAGTAAAACTAGAATAAAACTTTCCAGGTATTAGGAAGAAAAAAGAAATTTACATTCAGGAAGTTCAGTGACTACCAAATAGATTAGACTTTAAAAAAACAAAACATCAAGACACAGCATAGTCAAATTCTAAAAAATAAAACATAAGGACAGAATACTGAAATCGGCAGAAGAAAAAACAAAAGGTTACATACAAAAGAAAAGTAATGAGATTAAGTTCTGATTTTTCAGCAGAAAGCATGCAAGAGAAAAGACAATGGGATGACATATATAGAAAGGTGAAAGAAAACAATTATCAAGCACAGATCCTATACCCAGAAAAGCTCTCTGTCAAATATGAAGGAGAAATCAAATCCTTTAAAGAAAAGCATGAATATAAGGAATTTGTGAAAACAGGAGCAAATTTACAAGAACTTTTAAGAAAAGTCCTTTACACAGAGACACACACGCAAAAAAGTAGATGGATTATAGTAATAAGAAACAACAAAAAATATGCCAATAATAAAACCTGTCAATAATCACACTTAATGTGAATGGATTAAATGCACCAATCAAGACAAAAAGAGTTTTAGAATTGATATAAAAACCCCAAAGACCATCAATATGTTGCCTACAGGGATATATCTAAGAAATGAAGAGAAGGATAAACTCAAAATGAAAGGCTGGGAAAAAAATATACCAACCAAATGATATCCACAAAAAAGCAGAAGTGGCAATATGGCAATAGTAGTCTCTGATAAAATAGACTTTACAATGAAAACCACCATTAAAGATAAGGAAGGGCACTATAATTATTAGAGGCACAGTAGATCACGAAGATAGACCTGCAAAATACATAAAACAACTGTTAACAGAATTGAAGAAATAGAAAGTAATTGAAGAAAGAAATAGTATAACAACAGTGGTGACTTTAATACACCAATCTCACTAAAGGGTAGGTCTACTCAAAAGAAACTTAACAAAGATGCAGAAGATCTAAAGTACACATTCAGACCTTGTGGATGTATTCTAAAACTCAATTCAACCAAAACTCAATTCACTTTCTTATCAAGTGCACATGGCACATTTTCTAAAATTGATGATATATTAGGGCAAAAAGCAAGCATTTAAAAAATAAAAAAACATTGAAATTATACAAAGTATCTTCTCAGACCACAATGCCACAATGCCAGAAATTAGCCATGAGGGGATAAGCTTATAAAACCACCAAGGTGGGTGTCAAATAGCACTCTGCTAGAACATGATTGTTTTATATAAGAAATAATCACATTAAAAAATTTCCTGAAAACAAGTTATGATGAAAATACAACATATGCAGCTAAGGCTGTCCTCAGGAGGCAGTACACGGCAAACGGTAAACACATAAAAAAATAAAGCAAGAGTAAAGTTAATGATCTAACTCAACACCTTTTATGAAACAGAAAAAGAATGATCTAATCCCACAGTCTCTAGAAGAAAGGTTATGATAAGAACAAGAGCTGAAATCAACAAGATTCAAAACAGAAGAACAATTGAAACCATCAACAAAAACAGGAGCTGTATGTTTGAAAAGGTCAATAAAATTGACAAACTATTGGTAAACTTTAAAAGGGGGAAAAAGAAGACACGAATAACTTGATTAATTAATGATAGAAGTGACATCATAATAGAACCAGAGGAAATGAAATCTTTATTGTAATATTATGACAAGCTATACTTAGGTAAATTTGAAAACTTAGAAGAAATGGGCAAATTACTTGAAACTAATTCCCTACCCAAATTGATACAATCAGATATAGAACACTTCAGCACACCCATCAAAAAGAAGAAATTGAGCAGGTCATAAGAAGACTTCCCTAAAAAATTAGTCCTCGACCAAATGGCTTCACAGTTGATTTCTACCAATCATTCAGAGAAGACTTATAACCAATTCTACTTAAATTATTTAAAAAAAAAAAGAAGAAGAAGGAACACTCCCAGAGACATTCTATGAAGCAAGCTCAACCCTAATACCTGAACCAGGCAAAGATATTACTAAAAAAAGCAAACTATGCATCAATATCTCTCATGAACAAAAATCCTTAACAAAACCCTAGCCTTATAAAAGCACATAAAAAACACAAAATTCATCATGACCAAGTGAGATTCATAACAGGTATGCAATGGTTCAACAATCACCATAATTCATCACATCAACAAAGCAAATAGCAAGAACCATATGACCTTAGTAATTGACGCAGAAAAGAAATTTTATAAAGTTCAACACCTTTTTTCTGTTTAAGACCCTCAGCAAAATTGGAATAGAAGGTAATTTACTCAACATAGTGAAAAGTATATATTCAAAACCAAGAGCCCCTATCATTCTCAATGGAGAAAAACGAAAAGCATTTTTCTTGCAACAGGGACCAGGCAAGGATCCCCACTATCACTACTTCTATTCAATATTGTATTGGAAGTACTTGCTAACATAATATGACAAGAGAGGAAAATAAAAGGCATCTGGATCAGCAAAAAGATGGTTAGACTGTCACTATAAGCTAAAGATATGATAGTGTACACAGAAAACCCCAAGGACTCAGCAACAACACCAAAAATACGTTAGAGCTAGTGGAGCAACTTAGTAGAGTTACAGGATACAAGATTAATATCTAAAAATTAGTGGGATTCCTCTACAATAACAAAAAAAAACACAGAAAAGGAAATTAATAAAGCAATACCATTTACAATAGCCAACCACAAATTGAAATAATTGGGAGTGAACCTAACTAGAGACACAAAAGACCTGTACAAGGAAAACTTTGGAACATTTCTGCAAGACACAATAAAAGACCTAAATAAATGGGGAAATGTGCCCTAACCCTAACCCTAACCCTAACCCTAACCCTAACCCTAACCCTAATGTTGTTGTTTTTGTTAAGTTCCACTGAGTTGGTAGACAACTTATAGCAACTCTATGAATGAAAGACCTGAACACTTGTATAAATTTCATCATTTCTTCAAGTTCATAAGTTTTCCAGAGGCAAACTATTTTAGAAGTAGATGCCACTCCTGCTTCTAAGCTTGTTTTAATCAGGGAGCTCCACTAAACACTGTCCACGATGGGTAACCATTATCACATTTGATAGTATCACAGTGTTCAGCATCACAGCAACAATGGGTTACCTTTGTACAGCACATGGACAGGCCAGTGTTTTAGGAAGACTCAATATTGTGAAAATGACAATTCTACCAAAAGCAATCTACATGTTCAATGTAATCCCAATCCAAATACCAAATTCGTCTTTCAAAGAGATCAAGAGGGAAATTGTCAAGTTTATTGAAGAGGAAAATGACCCCAAATAAGCAAGCACTTCTGAAAAACAAAAATAAAGTGGAAAGCATAGCACTCTATGACCTCAAAACCTACACAGTGGTAGTAACCAAAACAGTATGGGACTGGTACAATGACAGGCATATAGACCAATGGAACAGAATTAAGAGTACAGAAATAGATCCAGCTCTCTATGGTCAACTGATATTCAAAAAGGAAATAAAACCAATCAAATGGGGAAATGACAACCTCTTTAACAAATGGTGCTGGCAAACCTGGACTTCTACCTACAGAAAGCTGAAACAGGGTCCACATCTCACACCATACACAAAAATCAACTCAAGGTGGATCAGAGACCTGGGAGTAAAGCCTAAAACCAAATTCATAAGAGACAAAGTGGAACCAAGCTTAAAAGGCCTAGTCTATGGTATAAAGAGATTGTCAAATATAGCTGGAAATGCTCAATCTGGAGAGGTTAAAACTGATGAATGGGATTTTCGAAAGATTTAATCTTTCTGTGCTTATCAAAAAGGTTTTCCAAAAGGATGAAAGATAGCCCATTGACTGGAACAAACATTTGGCGATACCATCTCAGACAAAGGTGTTTACAGAGTACTCCTAAACCTCCAGAAGAAAAAGATGTATAAACCAATTACAAAATGAGCAAAAGACATAGAAAAACTTTTCACAAAGGAAGACATCCAGGTGGCCGGCCAACAGACACCCAAAGAAATGCTCAAAATCACTGGTAACAAGAGAAATGAAAATTAAACCATTTTACCCCAGTAGCAGTGGTAAAATTTAGTAGGGCAGCAAGTAATCAATGTTGAAGAAGATGTGGAAAGGTGGAAACTCTCAAATTCTGTTGGTGGGATTATAAAATGGTGTAACCATTCTGGAAGACAATTTGGTATTTCCTCAAAAAATTGAACATAGAAACTCCATATGACCCAGTTATTTCACTACTAGGGGTAGACCCCAAGGAAATTAGAACTGAGACACAAAACAGAGATTTGTACACCAATATTCATAGCAGCATTATTCAGCATCACAAGCATATGGAAACAGCCCAAATGTTCAACCAAACCTAACTGGTTGAGAAATTACGGTATATTCACACAATGGAAAACTATACAGCACTCAGGAACAATTATTTAGAAAAATACTACATAATTTTGGAGAGGCTGGAAAGTGTTATGCTGAGTGAACTTATGCAGTCTCATAAGGACAAATACTGCAGAAGACCATTTTTTGTAAAAATAGAACTGTAAATAATAAAACAAAACATAAATGGGAACTCAAGGGGGGGTAGGGCTGATGATAAGTAGTGGTGAAACCACAGGTTTGCACAGTTTGGTGAGTAGAAAAAGGGGGGGAAAGAAAATGGGAAGGATCCAGCCAAAAAGACAGGGTAATGATTGGCAAAGTCCAATGGTGATTAATTTTATAAAATATGTTGTTCCTTTTGATTGCCAATGAGTCCAGCACTACTCATAACAATCCTATGAATAAAAGGCCTGAGCCTTTCTGTAACTATGAACATTTACCAAAGTTCATGTAGTTCTTTTTTAGGAAGTAGATGTCACTCTTGCTGCAAAATTATAAAGCATAATACATGAAAATGAATGTACGAAACACAATGTAAATGAAGAATAGTGTGAAACACTACACAAACTTTGTAAGCAAATCAATTTTTTAAAAAATACAAAACAAATGAAGTAAATTAAAACACACAAAGAAAAAGAATTTGAAGAGATAGCTAAGTGAAATGAAACTACTAACCTCGTCAATAAAAAAAGACAGTAGACTACAATGGCAGCAGTCAGTTTATGTCTATTAATGATCACATTGGACAGAAATTATTTAAATGTACCAATTAAGAGATGGGATATGACAGCATGAATAAAAAAATGACCTATCAAAACAGGTTTAAAATATCAAAGTATGGAAAAAAATGTATCAAGTAAATAGTAGTCAAACGAGAGCAAGAGAGGCAACAACAATCTCTGATAAAACAAATGTTAAGTGAAAACCCTTCATAAGAAGCATATAGATGACTAGATAATGATTAAAAGAGTCAATGAACCAAAAAGACGTAAAAATTACAAATTTTACATCTCCAATGACAGAGCTCCAAAATAAATAAAACAAATTCTAACAGAATAAGAAATAGAAACAAACAGTTCTACAATAACAGTATGAGGCAGTACATACCACTTTTGATAAAGGACAAAACAACTGGAAATAAAATCAGGAAAAATACAGGAAATCTGAACTCCCCATCAACAAATTTATCCTCGTAGGCACATCACCCCAAAACAGAACAATACACATTCTTCTCTTCTCGTGGGACATTCGCAAGAATAGACCACAATTTTAGCCACAAAGCAATTAAAAAACATTGAAATAATACAGAGCATCTTCTCTTAATATTACACTACAAAACTAAAAATCAGTAACAGAGCAAGTAAAAATAACTAAGTACATAGAAAAGCAGTAACATCTTACTTTGAAACTATTGAGTAATAGAAGAAATTTAAAATGAAGTTAAAAAAATTCTTAGAATCAAATGAGACAGAAAACAAAATATAGGAAAACCTTTGGGGCACAATAAAAGCAGTGTTCAGAAAAAAGGAAATGAGTGAAACTCAGTAAATTAACTCTGCAACTTAAACACCTAGGAAAAAAGTCACAAAAGAAATATGCAGTCAATAGAAGAAATTAAATAATATTAAGTAAAAACAATTTCTTTTTTAAATTTTATTCATTTTAATGAACATTTACAGAGATTTTGGCTTTCCATTCATTCATCGTTGCACTTTTCTCCCTGCCACCCTTCCTCCCAGTTGGTTCTTCTTTTTGAGAAGTAAAAGACAAATTCCTTCACTGATATACAATCCCCCCACCCTGAGTACACTCCACTATGCAACCTTAATTCTGGACTCTTGTGATAACCATAATACCCCATCATATACTGCTTTTAAATTGTTCTCTCCCTCATCTGTTTCAATGCAATATACATCATCTATCCAGTTTTTATCAGTCTTACCCTAACCCTGATGTCAATCCCACTCTACAACAGTGGCACCATACAGTATTTGTCTTTTTGTGACTGAGATACTTCACTCAGCATAATGTTCTCCAGGTTTACCCATTTTGAATAATATTGCCTGAGTTCCTTGTTTTTCAATGCAGCGTAGTATTCCATCGTGTGAATATACCACAGCTTCTCTACCCACTCGTTTGTTGATGGGCACTTAAGTTGTTTCCAATTCCTTGCTGTTGTGAACAAAGCCGTGATAAACATGAATGTTCATTTCTTTTTAAGCTGTGGAAGAATCATTAAGACTAGCAGTTCATTCTTTGAAAGGCCCAGGAAATTGACAAAGCATTGGCAAAAGGAAAAGAATGAGAAGATTAAAATAATGAAGACAATATATGGGGTAAGTGACATTGTAACTGAGATTGAAAAGATCCTAAGTGAGCTCTGTCAGCATCATCTATAGGGAGTCGCACTGCTAACTCAAAGAAAATACTCTCTGGTGTTCAAATCCACTAGTGGCTCTGTGGAACCAAAATAGGAAATTTCCTCCTGTATAATTTATAGCCTCAGAAAACTCACTGGAAAGTCAGTTAGGAGTTGGTTCTAACTCAAAGGCAATGAGTTAAGAGTTTTTTGAGAATAAATGGACACATTTCTAGAAATTAATTTTTTTAAATTTTTATTGTATTATTTTTTTTTATGTGTACCATCAAATCAGATCTGACTGGTACAGGAGGAGATTGCCCCCTCCTTCTCCAGCAGAGCATCTGGTGGATTTGAACTGCATATCTCTGGGATTACAGTGTAGAAATTAATTTCTAATTAAACATAACACACACAAAAAAAACAGACAGAAGAAGCATACTCTAAGCAAATCCCTAAGAAAAGAAAAAATGAAGATATGTACATGTTTGGGGTTTTTTTAGGAAAAAAAAAAGCCAAACTGATCCTTTGCCCTAAAAAGCTCTGGCCCGAATGACCACATAAGAGAGTTTTACCAAACATTGAGAGAAGAGTTGATACTAATTCTACTCAAACTATTTCAGGAAACAGGGTAAGAATAGAACTCAATTCATTCTGTGAAGCCAGAATAACCCTCATACTAATCTCAGGCAAAAAAAAAAAAAAAGAAGAAGAAATAACAGATTCCATATCTGATTAAAAAATATAAGACAAAAATTCTTAACAAAATTCTGGCCAATGGAATCCAACAGCATATCAAAAATATAATACATCATGATCAGGGAGGATTTCTATCAAGAACACTAGGATGGCTCAACATTAGAATTTCATTCAGTATAGTTGACCAGATAAATAAAACAAAGAGTGTGTGTGTGGGAGAGAGACAGAAAGAGAGGGAGATGGAGAGGGAGAGGGGGAGGGAGGGAGGGAGGGAGGGAGAACATCCCATGATTATCTTGATAGACACAGAAAAGAGATTTAATAAAATCAAACATTCTTTCCTGATAAAAACTTTCACCAAAATAGGAATAGAAAGGACATTCCTCAACATATGGGTATATTAGTGGAAAAAAGTGATGCCAACCCAAAGGAACAAAGTTCCAATCCACCAGTTCCTCCATAGGAGAAAGATGGGCAAACCCCTCCCATGCAATTTATTGCCTTTGTAAACTGCTGTAGGATCAGCTATGATTCAGTTCAGTCTTGACAGTACACAATAACAACAGAGAACCCAAAACCAAACTTAGTCTCAGTGGAGACTAAAAGTGTTTCACTCCAGAATTGGAATTTTATATCATCACAATTACCAAAACTCCAGGGAGCTCTGAGGCTTAATGGTAAGGAATTACACTGTCAACACAAAGGTGGTGCTTGTTGTTATTGTTGTTGTTATGTGCCGTCAAGTCACTTGCGACTCATAGTGGCCCTATGTACAACAACCTTAAACCCTACTCTATCCCTTGCCAATCTTATTTTCTCCAACATGCCTATCCTCATCACCCCAGTGACAGAATCAATCCATCTCCTTGAGGTTCTTCCTCTCCTGTACCGTCCCTCCACCCT
Organism: Elephantulus edwardii; assembly: GCF_000299155.1. NCBI lineage: Eukaryota > Metazoa > Chordata > Mammalia > Macroscelidea > Macroscelididae > Elephantulus > Elephantulus edwardii. Next base: position 2,610,001 of record NW_006399774.1, on the reverse strand, counting down.
CCCAAGCATAATGTCCCTCTCCAAGGACTGATCCTGCCTTGCAACATGTCCAAAGCATGTCAGACGGAGCTTCAGAATCCTTGCCTCCAAGGAGCAGCCTGACTTTACCCTCTCCAGGATGAACTTGTTTGTTCTTCTGAAAGAACATAAAGGTATATGGTTTAAATTCATCCTCTCTCCATGAGAAAAAGAAAAGCTATCTCTTTCCAAGCAATTTGTTGTTATTGTTGTATGCCATCAAGTCACTTGTGACTCATAGCAACCCTATGTACAACAGCCCTAAACCCTGCTCTGTCCTGTGCCAATCTCACTGTCTCTGACACACCCACCCCGATTACCCCAGACACTGATCAATTCACCTCATGGAGGGGCTTCTGCTCCTGTGCTGTCCCTCCACCCTCCCAAGCATGATGTCCCTCTCCAAGGACCTGTCCCTCCTTACAACATGTCCAAAGTATGTCAGACAGAGCCTCAGAACCCTTGACTCTAAGGAGCAGCCTGGTTTAACTCTCTCCAGGATGAACCTGTTTGTTTTCCTGTTTGTTATCCAAAAACAACTGGAAAAGTACATCAGCAGAGAACTTCCAGAAGTCCAGGCTGAGTTTAGAAGGGGTCGTGGTACTAGGGATATTGTAGCTAATGTTAGATGGATCATAGCTGAACTCAGGGAATACCAGAGGAATGTCTATCTGTGTTTCATTGCTCATGCAAAGACATTTGACTGTGTGGATCCTAATAAACTGTGGCTGACTCTCAGAAGAATGGGAATCCCAGGACACCTGATTGTGCTAATGCAAAACCTATACTTGGACCAGGAGACAGCTGTCAGAAAAGAGCAAGGAAACACTGCATGGTTCAAAATTGGGAAGGGTGTACGTCAGAGATGTGTCCTGTCTCCATACCTTTTCAACCTATATGCAAAACAGATTATCCAGGAGGCTGGGCTGTATGAGAAGTGTGGCATCAGGATTGGTGGAAGATCCATCAACAATCTGCATTATGCAGATGACACAACCCTGCTTGCTGAAACTGAGGAGGACCCGAAGCGCTTGCTACAGAGGGCCAAGGACACAGCTTTCAATATGGATTGAGGCTCAATATCAAGAAGACAAAGATTCTCACCACTGGGGCAATTGGCAGCATCGGGATTGATGGGGAAGGGATTGAGATTGTTCACAGCCTTAGTTTGCTTGGTCAACACTCTTGGCACCAGCACCCAGGAAATTAAAAGACATGTAGCAATGGGAAAGTCTGCTATTAGGGACCTCTCCAAAGTACTAAAGAGCTATGGTGTCACTCTGGAGACTAAGGTGTGTCTGATATAGGCCATGGTCATTACAATCACTTGTTATGCATCAGAAAGTTGGACAATGACTAGTGAGGATAGAAGGAGAATTGATGACTTTGAGCTGTGGTGCAGGAGAATAGTATAGAATGTGCCATGGACTGCTAAGAAAACATTACAAGACAGCCAAAATATTATTGAAAAAGAAGAGCAAAATATGAAACCTCACACTTCCTGATTCCGAAACTTACTATATAACCAAAGTAGTAAAAACACCCTAATATTGGTGCTATGACAAATTAAGTAATAGACCAATGCATAATTGAGATTCCAGATATAAACCTATGCAACTACAAATACCTGATCTTTGATTAAAGTATTGAAGTCTATTCAATGGGAAAGAAAAATCTCTTTAGAATGTCTGCTGGTAAATCTGTATATTCGTTTGCAGAAGATTGAAATCAGCCATACTTCATATCATATACAAAAAACACCCCTCAAAATGAATCAAAGGCCTAAATGTTAAACATAAAGCTATAAAGTTCTTGAAGGTATCATGGGGCAAAGTTAAGTGTCCTAATTTATGATGGAAATTCATTATCAAGCATAAGTAAAAATACACAAACAACAGAAGACAAACACATACTTGAGACCACCTGAAAATGAAATATTCATGTTCACCAAAATACTTTACCACAAGTATAAAATGAAGAGAACATACCATTGAGGGAAAATTGACAATGACATATCTTACAAAGGTCTAATGAAATGTATAGGGGGGAATATATGTGTATATATATATATACACACACACACACACATACATATATATATATATATAGAGAGAGAGAGAGAGAGATACAGATATAGATATATAGATATATAATTTCAACAAGAGAATAAGCAATCTAATAAAAAATGATCAAAGGACAATAACAAGAATATCACCAAAGAAGAGATCCAGGGAAATATATAAAGAGACTTTTCCAGTTGTTAGCAATTAGAGATGCAAATGAAAAACATACAGAAGGAATCTGACAGCATTTCATCTCTGCAAAAATGGTACTTGTTAAAAAAACCAAACAAAATCTCAACAAATACTGGTAAAACTCTGAGGGAACTGGTTGACTATATCTAAGAAGAGAAATGTTGGCAAAACTCAGCATCACCAGTGAGAACAAGACAGTGTGGCTGGCTGTGGAACAGCCCACCAATTGCTTGTATGCATACTCAGACTGAAGTTGAAGAGAATAGGAAGAAGTCCATGAGAGTCAAAATACAACTTCAAATTTATCCAACCTGAATTAAAAAAAAACAAACAACTTCTCAAAGAATAGTTTCGAGGCATTGAACACTAATTACTGAAGATAAGATGACAACAAGGTCATGCACAAAAAAAGTAAAGGTCTTTAATGAGACAGAAAACAAAGATCAAAATTAGACTTCACTTTTCTTCATTCATTGTTGTACAATTACTTATCTCCTCATCCCCCCCCCACTACACTGCCACTGCACCCCCATCCAGTTGTCTTTGCAGTGATAATATCTCTTAGTCTGGGCTGTTGTCCTAAGTAAAAAAAAAAAATGAACTTGGAGAGGGAGAAGGGAGGGTGGAGGGGTAAAATGTGCAACAATGAATAAATGAATAAAAATCTAACTTTTCTATAAATGTTTGTTAAAATCACAATTAAAGAATTTTTTTAAATGTTGGACAATGAATAAAGATGACACAAGAAGATTTAAAAAATAGACTTCAGAAAAGACTCTGAAACTTGTTCTTCGTTATGTAAGTGAGTTAAAGCAAAAGAAAGAACTTGTTAATGAAAAGCATAACAGAGAGTTCAAAAGGCAGCTTGAGAAGGCAGAGTAATGTATTATTTCAGGAAGCAGCTTATGACCAAGAACCAATGGTGCTAAATGAAGAAGTCAAAACTGCCCTGAAGGCATTGGCAAAAAATACACCTCTGGGATTTAATGAAATACCAGCTGAAGTGCTACATCAAATACATAAAGCTGTGGACATGCTCACGTTACCTATGCCAAGAAATTTTCTAGACATCTACCTAGTCAACAAAATGGAAGAGATCTGCATTTTTTTCCATTCCAAAAAGAAAGGTGTTTGAACAGGATGCAAAAATTATCAAACAATATCATTACTATTGTTCTTAAGTGTCATTGAGTCAAGTATGACTCATAGCGACCCTATGAGACAAATATGAACAAATATTTAAACCATATCCTGTGTCATTATTGTCATCCCTAACACACTTGAGCCCATTGCTACAGTCACTGTGTCAATCCATCTCATTGGGTGTAGGGTTGGGATGTCCAAGCATGATGTCTTTCTCCAGGGATTAGCCTCTTTTAAGCAACACATCCAAAGTATGTGAGACAAAGCTTCACCATCCTTGCCTCCAAGAGCACTGTGGCTGGACTTTCTCCAAGACGTATCTGTTTGTTCTTTTGGAAGTCTATGGGATAGTCAGTATTCTTTACCAATACCACAATTCAAAGGAATTGATTCTTCTTCAGTCATCCTTATTCATTGTTCAGCTCTCAATACATAGCAGGTCATTGGAAAGACTACGGCTTGAATCAAGTGCACTTTAGTCTTTAAATTGACATTCTTGCTCTTCAAGACTTTGAAGAGATCCCTGATAGACTTTCCCAATGCTATACGTGTCCAGACCTTCTCACTGCTGATACCATGGGTGTTGACTGTGGATCCAAGAAAGATGCAATCGTTCACAATTTCAATCTTTTCTCCATCTACCTTGATGTTGCCTATTGGCCAATGGTGAGGATTTTTTTCCCCCTTTATGTTAAGGAGTAATCCATACTGAAGCCAGTTATCTAATCCTCTGGTGCAAGCACCTCAAGTCCTCTTATTTTTAGCAAACAAGGTTATATCATATGCACAATGCAGGTTATTGATGAGTCTTCTTCCAAACCTAATGCCACACTCTTCTTCATAAAGTTGAGCTTCTCTAAGTAAAATCTTACAAAGATTATTCAAAAACAACTAGTGTAGTATGACACCAGAGAACTACCAGAAATTCAAGACAGATTCAGAAGCCATGGGACAAGAGCTATCATGTTCCATAGGTCTTGGCTGGAAGTAGATAATATGAGAAAGATGTTTACTTGTATTTTATTGACTATGCAAAGATGTTGACTGTGTGGATCATAACAAATTATGGATAACAAGAGAAATGGAAACTCTGGAACACTTAATTATGCTCTTGTGTAACCAGTATACGAACTAAAAAGCCATGTAGCATGGTTTTTAAAATCTGAAAACACGTTCTTCAAAATTGGACCTTCTCACCATACCTATTCAATTTATATGATGAACAAATAACTTAAGATCTGGATTATATATAAAAGAGTGTGACATCAGGATTGAAGAAAGGCTCATCAACAATCTGTCATATGCAGATGACACAACTTGTGGAAAATGAAGAGGGCTTTAAACACTTTCTGAAGAAGATCAGAGATGATAGTCTTCAGTATAGACTATACCTTAAAATAAAAAAAAATTAATTCCCAAACCTGGGTAAATAAACAATATCATGTTGCTCAAGATTTAATTTCACTTGGATCAAGCATCAGCACCTATCAGTCAACCAAAGACCACAATAGCATTGGCCAAATCTGTTGTTGTCAATTATATCTTTAAGTACTAGAAAACAAAGATGTCAGTTTGGAGTAAATGCAGGTGCCACAAGCCATGATGTTTTCAATTGTTTCAAATGCATGTGGAAATTGTACAAGGAACAAGGAAGACAGAAGAAAAATAGATGTCTTTGAATTGTAGTGTAGGTGAGGCATTGAAGAAACAATGGACCTTCAAAAGAACAAACAAATCTGTTGAGGAAAAGTGCAGCCGGAAACAAGGATGGTGAGACATCATCTCACATACTTTGGGCATGCTGTCAGAAGGGCAAAAGGGAAAAGATCTTATTCTTGGAAAAGTGAAGTGTCAGAAAGGGAGAAGAAGAAAACCCTCAATGAGATGAATTGACACAGTGACTGTAGTAATGTTGTTGTTGTTATGTGCCATCGAGTCATTTGCGACTCATAGCGACTCTATGTATAACAGCCCTAAACCCTGCTCTATCCTGTGCCAATCGCACTGCCTCCAACACACCCATCCCGATTACCCCAGTCACTGAATCAATCTAACTCATAGACAGTCTTCCCCTCCTGTGCCTGCCCTCCACCCTCCCAAGCATGATGTCCCTCTCCAAGGACCTGTCCCTCCTTACAACATGTCCAAAGTATGTCAGATGAAGCCCCAGAATCCTTGCCTCCAAGGAGTATCCTGGTTCAACCCTCTCCAGGATGAATCTGTTTGTTTTCTTGGCAGTCCATGGTACATTCAATACTCTTCTCCAGCACCACAGCTCAAAGGCATCAATCTTCCTTCTATCCTTCCTAGTCATTGTCCAACTCTGTGATGCATAACAAGTGATTGCAAAGACCATGGCCTGTATCAGGTGCACCTTAGTCTCCAGAGAGACACCATTGCTCTTGAGTACTTTAGAGAGGTCCCTAATAGCAGACTTTCCCATTGCAATACGTTTTTTCGATTTCTTGGCTGCTGGTGCCAAGACTGGAGTAATAGGTAATAATAATAGCAGAGAATGTAAGAATGGCAGAGGATTAATGCATTAATCTGTTGTCTGTCTTGTTGTTAGGTGCCGATGAGTCGAAAATGACTCGTAGTGATCTGAAACCCATCCTGTAGTAAGCCATCTTCATAATTCCTGACACACGATAGCCCATTGTGTCAGTCACTGTGTCAATCCACCTGGTTAAGGGTCTTCCTCTCCTTTGTCAACTTTCCACCCTTCTAAGCATCATATCCTTCTCCAAGGAGTAGCCCCTCATAGAAACACGCATAAAGTATGTGGGGCAAACGCTCATTATCCTTGCCTCTAAAGAGCACTCCAGCTGCACCATCTCTAAGACGTGTTCTTTTGACAATCAATGGGATGTTCCATGCTTTTCTCCAACACCACAAATCAAAGGCATAGATTCTTCTTCTGTCATTACTATTCATGGTTCACCTCTCAGGAACATAGCAAATGATTGGAAAGATCATGATCTGTCTCAGATTCACCTTAGTGACAAGCTGACATCATTGCCTCTCAATATTCTGGAGAGGTCCCTAACTGCAGACTTTCTCAATGCGGGACATCATCTCCTGATTCCCTGACTGCTGGTACCAAAGGTGTTAATTGTAGATCCAAGTAAGATGAAGTTATTGAAAGTTTCAATTCCTTCTCTATCCACTATGATGTTTCCTATTGGTTCAGTGGTAAGAATCTTTGGTTTTCTGACATTGAGATACAATCCATACTTCAGGATATAGTCCTTGATCTTCTGCAACAAGTTGCTACCCCTAGGATAAATATAAGTTAGATTCCACTTGAGGACACTTAAAATAATACCAAAGATGACAGAGACTTGAAGAGAGCTACTTAATAGATTGCCCATTCACAAGTGACCCTCTGTTGGTTTCCTGAGGCTGTAAATCCCATGGAGGACATTGTCCATCTTTCTCCTCAGAGTCAATGGTTTTTGATTTAGCAGCATAACCCCTCACAGACCGTGCTCCTAGAATGTTCTTGTTGTTATGTGCCATCAAGTCAGAACCCACTCACAGCTGATCCTCCAGCTGGTTTCCAGAGGCAGTAAATCACATGGGATGCCATCTTCATTCCACTGAGCAGCTGGTAGATTCAAATAATGTACACCTTTGGGTTGGCAGAACCTCTTATCACCAAGCCACCAGACACTTGTGAATTCTCATGACTGCAAATATGTGGTAAAGCAACACATTGTGACCAAGTTAAGTGAAGGCATTAAGGAGTATGCAAGGGGTGGTCGGGGGGACTGGACAACTGTCACACAGAACAGCTATGCTGTCAAAGAGCTCTTAAGACTACCCAGATCTGCTGTCAAGGACCACTCACCACACATTTACCACCACGCAGTCCAGGGAAAAAAGGATGTAGCAGTCTGCTTCTAGAGATTACAGTTTTGGAAACTGTGGGCAGTTCAACATCAGGCTAGATGGTCGTGGTATGTTGTAATCAGCTCAATGCAATAAGTTGTCCTTTTTGTTCGGGAGTGCTTTTACAACTCGAATTTTAGTAGTATGTTTACTAAGGGACTCAGTTGCTAACAGAATGTTTGCAGATTCTGATCCACTAGTTACTCCAAAGAAAGAAGATTGAGCACTTTTCCCCATAAAGCTTTCAGCCTTAAAAACCCCCTTGCGGTCAGTTCTATTCTAGCTTCTGGGGAAGCAGGGAGTCAGAATCAACTCTATGGACCAAGGTTAGTAGGTTCCAAATAAGAGAAATGGTCACTTGTTCACTTGCTCACCAAAAGATTACTTCTGGAAAGCAAGCCATTGAAAAACTTAAGCTCACGTAGGGTCACCTTGGGTCAGACTTCACCCAAGGACAATTCTTTTAGGTGCATCATTCCTTGAAATGAGCAGAAAGGATTGAGGTGTATTTTGTATTTTATTCAGGAAAAAGACAACTAACCTCAGAGAATAAATTTTCCTACTTTTAAAATAGATGAATAGGACTTTCTAAGAATCAAATCCCTATGCACATCCAAAAACTTCTCCACAGTGTAAAAAGGAAAGCTACAGACTGGGGGTCGCGGGGGAGAATTGGTAATAACATGTCTGATAAGGGACTTATATCGAGGATTTAAAGAATACTGAATGCTACAAGATAAAGGTAAACAATCCAATTGCAAAATGGGCACAGGATATGAACAGACACTTCACCAAAAAAGAGATGCAGATGGCAAGCAAAGACATGAAAAAATGTTCGAAATCTCTAGCTCTAAGAGAAATGAAAACCAAAACAACTATGAGGTATCTTCTCACCCCAGGACGAATAGCAAACTTTAACAGAACAGCAAGCAACAAATGCTGGTGAGGTTGTGGAGAAACTGGAATCCTTATTCACTGTTTGTGGGAGTGTAAAATGGTGCAACCACTATGGAAGGCAGTATGGCGCTTTCTCAAAAATTTGCAAATAGAAATACTGTTTGACCCAGCACTTCCACTACTGAGAATATACCCTAAAGAAATGAGAATTGCCACCCAAGGAGATGTATGCACACTCATGTTTATTGCTGCTTTGTTCACAATAGCAAAGAGTTGGAAACAACCTAAGTGCTTATCAACAAACAATAGAGAGGCTGTGATACATTCACACAATGGAATATTATGCAGCACTGAAAAACAAAGAACTCATGAAATATTATACAAAATGGTTGACCATGGAGGACATTATGGTGAGTTAAATATCTTAGTCACAAAAAGACAAAAACTGTATAATGCCACTGTTATAGAACAGGGCTGATATGGGGTTAGGGAGAAACTAATAAGAGAGGGGATAAATAATGTACACAGCATTAAACAGGTGAGGGAGAGACTGTATAAAAGGAATATATGATTAGGTATTATTGGCATGACAAAAGTCCAGAATGAGAGTTGCATAGTAAAGCGCTTGGGGGTGGGGGAACTATATAACAATGAAAGAACTTCTTTTCCAAAGAAAAAAGCTAACTTGGGAGGAAGAGTTGGGAAAGTGAGGAAAATGTGCAACAATGAATGAATGTAAATCCAAATTCTTTATAAACTTTCATTAAAATCTAAAAAAATTGTTATTTTTAGTGAAAGTTTACATAAAGATTGGGTTTTCATTCTTTCATCCCATCATCAACATTCGTTTTCCTTTCCGTGCCACCAGTTCACTTTGTCAACACCATTTGTTGAAAACCATTTGATAGGTTTTATTTCCTTGTCAAATAACAGTTGGTCATAGATAGCTAGATCTATTTCTGGGTTCTCAATTCTCTTCCACTGGTCTATCTGCCTGTCAGTTTACCAGTACCATGTTGTTTTGGTTACTATCCCTGTGTAATAGGTTTTGAGGACAGGGAGTGTTATGCCTCTCACTTCATTTTTGTTTCTCAGAAATGTTTTACTTATTCAGGGTTCTCTTGCTTCTCCAAATAAACTTGACAATTTCTGAACTCACTTTGTAATGCTTTCTCTGTTCGAGATTGTTAATTGCCACACATATATTGTCTAATCATCCATTCCTTTCATAAACTCCTTCCTTTCATCTATTCCAGTATGTTCTTCATTATCTATGTGTTCTTTTCTTCTTCCCCCACTCGAAGTCATCCTACTTTTATCACAGTGGTCTTATGCACTTTTTGTCCTTTTGTGACTGAAATATTTCACTCAGCATAACATCTTCCAGACTCATATATGTTATGTAATTTTTTTACAAATTCACTGGGTGGTTTTTTGTTTTGTTTTGTTTTCCTGATGTCACATAATATTCCATCATGTGTATGTACCAGGTTTTCTATCCATTTGCTTGTGGAAGCTGTTGTTGTGTGCAATCAGAATTGAGCCCAGCTGATCCTGTAATCAGTTTTCCGAGGCAGGAAATTGCATGGGAGAAGATTGTCTACCAGAATAAAGGCCTTCATTGTTCCTCACATCTTACCTTTCAGGCTTTCAAAGTAAGATGTTCCACCAAAGGCTCTAAGGCACTACGAGGTTCACTTTGTAACCTGTGTAAAGCCAGTGGTCTCCTTCAGCAATATTTGTGCATGTAAATGGCTGTTGTTGTTAGAAAATACTAAACTGGGAGTAAATGGATGTGTTTTCCATTTTTTTTTTGTTGTTGTTGTTGTTGGACCCTTGGGCCGCTTTCATTTCTTCACTATTGTAAATAATGCAGTTATAAATATGTGTGTACACAATGAAGAAATTCACATGGCCAACAAACACATGAAGAAATGTTCAAAATCCTTAGATATTAGAGAGATACAAATCAAAACAACAATAAGATACCATCTCCCCTGAGCAACAGTAGTGAAGTTCAACAGGGCAGCCAATAATAAATGTTGGCAAGGATATGGAGAGAATGGAACACTTGTTCACTGCTGGTGGGAATGTAAAGTGGCATAACCACTGCGGAAGGAAGTCTGACACTTTTCCCAAAAGTTGAAAACAGAAATAACATTTGACCCAGCTATCCAACTATTGGGAATATACCCTAAAGAAATTAGAGCTGTGGCCCAGAGAAGGCATTTAAAGGTACAGTGAGCACTCTTTTGTGCTCTCTTTAAGCCTGATCTTTCAACACAATGATCACATTTACACCCCATCACAAATTCAAGCATTATATGCAGCACCTTCACTAAACAGGACAAACAGGTCCCCAGAGTGATAGAGTACACTAAACTGTGTGGAGTTCACTGAGTCAGGCAAGTCTTGCATCTTTTCAAAGGCACACTTGATGTGTACAAGAATAAACGTTTTCATTGTTTCTCATATCTCACTATACAAACTTTCAAAGTAAGCTTCTCAGCCAAAGACCCTCTAAGAGGTCCACTCTGTAACCTGTGTAAAGCGAGCGGTGTCCTTCAGCAGTATTTGTGTATGTAAGCGGCTGTTTGTTGTTCGAAAATACCAAACTGGGAGAAAGTGGGCATGCTATTTTCATTTATTTCTCTCCAAATTAAGCCTGGCAAGGAAGGAATGAAGAAAGGACGTATTCAGTTAGAACATAGCAGGCTCTGCCAGTCTCCACTCCTGGGGAAAGTCCGTCCCCTGAACCTCCCGTCTGGAACTAGGTCAGGGCAGGATGGATAGCCTCTTGCTGGAGGGAGGGACATGTGTGGAGTGCATAGGTTTTGAAAGGACGTCTGACTTTGGAGGCTGTTTCTGTGCTGATAGGAATCAAAAAACCCTATCTCTAAACAGAAACCACTCTCAGTCACTTCTAGCAGCTGTGATCTTGAGTGGATTTGAGTGTGCCTATAAAGCCAAACTTCTGTCAAAGACGTAAGTGTTGTAAGGACCACAAGGACCAACCAGACAACCAATCACAGGATTTTAGGCTCGTAGGATGGTAAGGTTAGAGAGGACCTTGCTGTTGCTGGTAGTTGCTCTCTAGTTCACTCAGTGTCATGTTAACCTCAACATATATGATGATAAAATATTGCTTGTTCTTGAACCATCTGCTGGATGGAGCAGCTGTGAATGGTGATCTGGATAGCAAGCCTTGTCTTTTCCCCCTTGTCCATTCACATGAAGGATGAAGTTACCAGAAGCTAGATGTTCTTTCTCCTCTTCATATTCCAGTTCTCTGCAATTCCCATTGCACCATGACTTTCATTCCACTTAAGAAAATATGGAGGAGCCCTGGTACTGTAGTGCCTGGTGTGCTGGGCTGCTAACCGAAAGACCAGCAGTTCAAATTCATTAGCCATTTCACAGAAGAAGGATGGGCAGTCTTCTCCTCAGAAGATTTACAGCCTCAGAAATCTGAGGAAGGATCTCTATGAGTTGAACCTAAATTGGTCCAGTAGTTTGGGCTGGGTTTGTCTGGTTAATTTTTAAAAAACAAACACGAGCCCCCAAACTTGTGAATTTAGGAATAGCCCCTGCCTGACACTAACCACATACACATCCTTAGATCACAAAGAGTTTGGAGCACACCTTTTATCAAATCTTATTGTGCAAATGTACCACCAGGAATAATTTTGTAATTGGGTTATCAGTCTTTTTCTTCTGGGGTCCAGAAATATTCTGTAAACATTTGTTATGAGACCAGCTATTCCATTTCTTGGAAAATGAGAAACTGAGGCTCAAATGGAAACTTGTACACCAATGTTCATAGCAGTGTTATTCACCATTGCAAGAACATGAAAACAGCCTGAATGTCCAACCACAATCTAATGGCTTGAGAAATTATGGTATGTTTACACAATGGAATATTACGCAGCATGCAGAAGCGATGATTATGTAAATTATTATCTAACTTAGGAGGGACTGGAGAACATCATGCTGACTGAACTAACTCAGTCCCACAAGCACAAATACTGTATAAAACCATTATTGTAGAATGAATATGAGGACCCAAAGGAGGCAAGGATGGAAGCAGAGGGGTCATGACATGTGGCGGGAGAGGATTAATCATGGGGTCTCACAATTTGATGGGTGGGGGGTGGTGAGGGAAATGGGAAGGATCTGGTGTGAAAAACAATGTATTCAAATTTTGTAAATAAATACAAAAAAATACTGTAAACTAGGATGTATATGAATGTATGAAATACAATGTAAATGAAAGATTGTTTAAAGTACAATGTATATGAATGGAACATACTGTAAAGATATTGTTATATGAAAATCATTAAAATAATTTTTAATTTTTTTTTTAAATTAAAAACTGGGTTTATAAAAACAGAGAAAATTTCAATTTGGAATTGGCATAGTACATTACATTTTGAGCTGCTAACCAAAAGTTTTGAGGTTTGATTTCACCATCTGGGGATGCATAAAGACTTATGCCTGAGATTCCCCTGTGGATGGATGCCATGAATCTGAATTGATTTAGCAAAAGTACATATGTTTTGTTTATAAAATTACATAGACAAAGAATCAAAAGCACTTTGAGGAATGTGGAAATTATTAAGCTGTACATGAGTCAGTAACTTCATTCCAAATTTAGGGCGCGAATGCTACAGAGAGAAATAATGACTCAGTTGAGCACTAAGAATCCTTTACATCAACACTTTCACAGTCATTCTATGAAGCAAGCATAACACTAATCCCAAAACCAGGCAAAGATATTACCAAGAAAGAAAACTGCAGACCAATACCTCTCATGAATATAGATACAAAAATCCTTAACAAAATCCAACAAATAGAACCCAAAAGCACACCAATAATTCACCATGACCAAATTGTACTCATAACAGGTATGCAAGGATGGTTCAATGTAAGAAAAGTAATCAAGGAAATTAACTATATTAACAAAGTAAATAAAAAGAATCATATGATCTTAGCAATTGATTCAGAAAAGGCATTTGACAAAATCCAGTACCCTTTTCTGACAAAGAGACTCAGCAAAATTGGAACAAAAGGGACTTTCCTCAACATAGTGAAAAGTATAGTTACAAAACCAAGAGCCAACATCATTCTCAGTGGAGAAAGACTAAAAACATTTTCCTTGCAAACAGGGACCAGCCAAGGATGCCCACTGTCACCACTTCTATTAAATATTATATTGGAAGTACTTACTAGTGCTGTATGACAAGAGAAAGAAATAAAAGGCATCCAGATGGGCAAAGAAATGGTTAAAGTGTTGCTATATGCAGATGATATGATAGTGTACACAGAAAACCTCAAAGACGCAACAAAAAAACTGTTAGAGTTAGTAGGCCAATTTAGTATCATGGCAGGATATAGGATCAATATCCAAAAATCAATAGGATTCCTCTACAATAACAAAGAGAACTCAGAGAAGGAAATCAAGAAAGCAATACCATTTACAATAGCCAACCACAAATTGAGATATTTGAGAATGAATCTAACTAGAGATACTAAAGACCAAAATAAAGAAAACTACAGAGCATTTCTGCAAGACACAATAAAAAATCTAAAGAAATGGGGAAATGTGTCCTGTTCATGGATGCTGTTGCTGTTGTTGTTCTTGTTGTTGTTAAGTGCTGTTGAGTCACAGACTGCTCATAGCAAC
>NW_006399774.1:2593857-2595914 GCF_000299155.1 Elephantulus edwardii | reverse complement strand
GTTTGCTCCTCTCCTTGAAAAGCAAAAGAAAAACTCCCTCATTGGTACACAATCCCCCCCACACCTCCCCAAACCCACCCCCTACCCCCAAATATAATCCACTCTGCAACCCTCATTGCATACTCCTACAATAAAAATAATGCCCTAAAAAGCTTGTTTTAATTGGGGAGCTCCACCAAACACTGTCTACCATGGGTAACCATTATCATGTCTGACATATCAGTGTCACAGTGTTCATGGATAGGAAGACTCAATATGGTGAAAATGACAATCCTACCAAAATCAATCTACATATTCAGTGCAATCCCAATCCAGATACCAAATTCATTTTTCAAGGAGATTGAAAGGGAAATTATCAAATTTATTTGGAGAGATAAGAGACCCCAAATAAATAAAACACTTCCGATAAACAAAAATGAAGTTGGAGGCATAGCACTCCCTGACCTCAAAAACTACTACACAGCAGTAGCAACCAAAACAGCATGGTACTGGCACAATGACAGGCACATAGACTAATGGAACAGAATTGAGAACCCAGAAATAGACCCAGTTATCTGTGATCAACTGATATTTGGCAAGGAAATCAAAGCTATCAAATGAAGAAATGATAACTTCTTCAACAAATGGTGCTGGCAAAACTGGACTTCCAACTGCAGAAAGGTGAAACAGAATCCACATCTCACACCATACAAAAAAATCAACTCAAGGTCGATCAGAGAATTGGGAGTAAAGCCCAAAACCATAATGTTCATAAGAGACAAACTTGGATCAAGTTTAGAAACAATAGTCCAAGGTACAACGAGACTGCCAAATACAACCAGAAATGCACAATCTAAAGAGGATAAAATTGATGCATGGGACCTTCTAAATATTAAATCCATGTACACATCAAAAACTTTTTCCAACAGGGTGAAAAGAAAACCTACAGACTGGAAACAAACATTTGGTAATTCCATCTCAGACAAGAGTCTTATAATCAAAGTCTACAGAATACTTCTGGGCCTCCACAAGAAAAAGACTGATAAACCAATTAGAATATGGGCAAAAGACATGGAAAGAATTTTCACAGAGGAGGATACCTGAATGGCAAACAGACACATGAAGAAATGCTCCAAATCACTGGCAATAAGAGAGATGCAAATCGAAACCACAAAGAGGTACCAT
Organism: Elephantulus edwardii; assembly: GCF_000299155.1. NCBI lineage: Eukaryota > Metazoa > Chordata > Mammalia > Macroscelidea > Macroscelididae > Elephantulus > Elephantulus edwardii. The sequence goes on along the minus strand of NW_006399774.1, from coordinate 2,594,750 downwards.
CTCACTCCAGTAACAGTGACAAAGTTTAACAGGGCAGCAAGTAATAAATGGTGGAGATGATGTGGTGAGAAAGGAACTCTTATACATTGTTGGTGGGATTGTAGAATAGTACAATCATTCTGTAAGGCAGTTGATGCTTCCTAAAAAAACTGAACATAGGAACTCCATATGACCTAGCTAATCCACTACTTGGAATATACCCTGAAAAAATGAGAACTGAGGCACAAACTGAGATTTATACACCAATATTCATAGCAGAATTTTTTACCATTACAAGAACACAGAAACAGCCCAAATGTCCAACCACAGTAAAATGGATTGAGAAATTATGGTACATTCACACAACGGAGTCACTACTTAACTTGGCAGGGACTGGAGAGCATTAGGTTGAGTTAACTAACTCAGTCCCACAAGGATAAATATTGTATAAAACCACTATTGTAGAATGAGTAAAAGGATCCAAGATGAGTAGGAGAGATTGGAAGCAGAGAGATGAGGATATGCGGGAGTTGGGGGGGTTAATAATTGGGTTGTACAGTTTGATGGGGGTGTGAGGGAAATGGAAAGAATTTGTTCTTAAAAACAATGTATTCAAATTTTGTAAATAAACTTGTAGAAAATTATTTTTAAAAAGAATCCTTTACATCAAGCCTACACCTACCTTCTTATTCTGCTCAAATGTGTAAGTATGTAGAAGGCTTGAAAGACAAGTGAGATCCCACAAACCCTATAACTGTACCTTACAATCATGATGTTGTTGTTGTTATGTGCCGTCGAGTTGCTTGCGACTCATAGCGACCCTATGTACAACAGCCTTAAACTCTGCTCTGTCCTGTGCCAATCGCACTGTCTCTGACACTCCCATCCTGATTATCCCAGTCACTGAATCAATC
>NW_006399774.1:2592802-2593492 GCF_000299155.1 Elephantulus edwardii | reverse complement strand
CGCGCACATAATGCGAATGACACAACCCTGCTTGCTGAAACTGAGGAGGACCTGAAACACTTGATGCAGAAGTCCAAGGACTACAGCCTTCAATATGGATTGTCGCTCAACATTAAGAAAACAAAGATTCTCACCTTCTCACCACTGGGCTGATTGGCAGCATCATGATAGATGGTGAAAAGACTGATATTGTAAACAGTTATAGTTTGCTTGGCTCCACAATCAACACTCTTGGCATCAGGAGCCAGGGAATGAAAAGACATATTGGGAAAGTCGGCTGTCAGAGACCTCTGCAAAGTACTGAAGAGCATTGATGTCAGTCTGGAGACTGAGTTGTTAACTTGGGGACCATGAACTCGTTAGTGTTCGTAGTCTTCAATTAGCTCTTTGGGTTTTGTTACGTATGTTCTGTGTGACAGGTAGTTTTTCTTTAAACATCTACTTCCCCCCCTTTCATTCAACCTCTTGCATCTCCTGCTGCTTTAGGCCTTACTCAGCAATGGAAGTAGATGCCTGGAGAATAGTCAGCAGATAACATTTTGAAATTTGACTTTTCCTGAAATCAAAGGGTTCTTTGGGACAAGATGCTGTCTCAAGGGTCATATTTACTGATGATAAGATGGATTACCATGATAATAATAATGGTGAAGTCCATAGCAAATCAAGAGGAAGAGAGAAGAGAAGAGAAGA
>NW_006399774.1:2581216-2592653 GCF_000299155.1 Elephantulus edwardii | reverse complement strand
GGGGAGAAGGAGAGGAGAGGGAGGGGAGGGAGGAAAGATGGGCAGTTATTTAATAGTCAATGATGATCTCATTTAATATCAGGTGTTTTCTACTCACCTAACCAATTATTTCTGTTAATGTACCTATTGTTTTTGTTGTGTACTGTCAAGTCAGAACCAAACTATAGCTGACCCATTGACCCTCCAGCAGGTTTTCAGAGGCAGTAAATCGCATGGAAGAGATTGCCCATCTTTCTCCCACAGAACAGCTACTGAGTCCAAACCACATGCCTTTGGATCGGCAGTGCAATTCCTTTCCACTAAGCCACCAGAGCTCCCTCACAGAACCAATAAAACTCTAGAAAGCTTTAGGTTTCCTTTAGTTGTGCCTACAAATGTTCAACATCATCAATAGAGGAGAGTATTCCTAAACATTGATTGTCTAAACTGGTAATGTCTAATCCCTGCAAATATTCACTAAAGAAAGACTTCTAAAAGTTGGAAGTTGTGGAGAAAAACGAATGAGTGTTTCCCTAGACCTTCTGCTACTGTACTAAAACCAAACTGGGAAACTGTTACTATTTGCTTAAAGTCATGGACAATAGAAGACCACCCTTCAAGTTCACTAATCCCTGTTAACTAATTGATTTCCAAATGATCTAGAAACTATTGCCTATTTGGGGCATATTATGGCTTTTTCAAGGACAGAAAGGCTCAAATGACACAGCTTACCATCAAGTTTACAAGTTATTCATTATCACAGGCAACCATTTGTTCACCTCTCCCCTCCTCCACCCTGCTTCATTGTTTTCTGTGAGTTGATTGATATTCTTTCCAAAATGTACGTGACTAAACACATTTGTGGAAACGGAATAAAAATGGAATTGATTGGCATTCTATATCTGGACTAACTTCTAATAATGGTCGCAGTTCAACTTTTTAAAATATTTTTATTATTAATTTCAAAGAACATTTACAAAGACTTTGGATTTCCATTCATTCATTGTTGCACTTTTCTCCCCCCGCTCTTCTCTTTGAAAAGTAAAAGAAAAATTCCTTCACCGGTATACAGTCCCCACCCTCACATACCCCACCCCCCACACTGAGTACTCCACTCTGCAACCTTCATTCCGGACTCTGTTGATCATCATAATGCCCTAAAATATATTGCTTTTAAACTGTTCTCTCCCTCATTGGTTTCAATGCAGTATAGATAATGCATCCAGTTTTTCTCAGTCTTACCCTAAACCTGATGTCAGTCCCATTGTACAAAGTGGCATTATACAATGTTTGTCCTTTTGTGACTGAGATATTTCACTCAGTATAATGTCCTCCAGGGTCACCCATTTTGAATAGCAGTTCAACTTAACACGTTGTAACTAAGTAGCTTCTTTGGCCAAAGCACTGTGCTCCAATCCTTTCCTCACTTTTATTTTCAAGCATATTCTCTTTATCAAAGATGTTGCTGTTATTGCCACATGTTATCAAGTTGACTACCACTCATAACAACTCTACAAAAAATAGAAGCTTTGCCCTATTCTGCATCATCCTTACTATTTCCACCGTGCTCAAATCCATTTTTCACGCACTATGTCAATCTATGAGAGAATGGTTACCCATGGTGGGCAGTGTTTGGTGGCGTTCCCCAATTAAAACAAGATTGGAAGTGAGAGTGGCATCCACTTCTGTAATAACTTGCCTCTGGAAATCCTATGAACCTGGAGAAAGGACAAAAGTTATACAGGTATCCAGGTCATTCATTCATAGGGTTGCTATGAGTCACCTATGACTCAATGGCACTTAACAACAACAACAACAACAACAACAACAATGTCAATTCATCAGGTCAAGAGTTAACTTCTCTTCTGCAATTCTCTCCTTCTCTCAGTTTAATGTGTTCGTCAAAGGACTGCTGCCTCCTCAAAAATATTAGGTGGTATTATAGTTGTTGTTTTTATTTAGTTAAACAACAGAACATCAATGATTACTTTAAAAAAAGTAGAAAGAACAGTTTAAAAGTATTATATTTTAGGGTATTATGTTTATCATAAAAGTACGAAATGAGGGTTACAGAGTGGATTATATTTGGGGTGGGATTGGGGTTGGGAGGTGTGCGGGGGTGGATTGTGTACCAATGAAGGAGTTTTTCTTTTGCTTTTCAAGGACAGGAGCGAACAGGGGTGTGGGTAGGGTGGGCGGGGAGAAAAGTGCAACAATGAATGAATGGAATTCCAAAATCTCTGTAGATGTTCATTGAAATTTAAAAAAAAAAGTAGAAAGAAAAGTAACTCACTCATTGAAGCTGCTCTGTTGTTATTGTTACGTGTTGCCAACTTGCCTGCTATTCATGGTAACCCTATCCCTCAACCCTTTCAAGCATGATGTCCCTCTTCAAGGACAGTATGTAAGACAGAGATTCAAAATCCTTACTTGCAAAGAGTAGCTTGTTCTCACCTTCTCTAGGACAGTACTTTTTGTTTTCCTGGCAGTCCACAGTATGTTCAACACTCTTCTCCAGCACCACAACGCAAAGATGTCAATCCTTTTATCATCTTTAGTCATTGTTCAGCTCTCTGATGCATAACAAGCAATCATGAATATCATGGCCCTTATCAGGTGTACCTTAGTCTCCAGATTGATATTGTTGCTCTTTCATATTCTAGAGAGGTCCCTGACAGCAAGCTAAAGTTGTTAACAATCTCAAACTTTTCTCCATCTATCATAAGCCTATTAATTATCTCAGTGGTGAGAATCTTTATTTTCTTGATGTTGAGCTGCAATCCATATTGAAGAAGACTACAGTCTTTGGACTTTCCTCAGGAAGCGCCTCATGTCCTCCTCAGTTTCAACAGGCAAGATTTCAAAGCTCTAGGTTCGCTATTATTTGCAGATGACTTGATGGCACCTAACAACAACAACAACCTGGAAATATTCTTGATTTCCTCCCACAGCTCATCTGGTCTCCACTCATTAGTGTTCAAGACCTCAAATCTGCTCCTCAGGTGGTCTTTAAATTCTAGAGGGATAGACTTGAGTTCCAACTTTGGTCCTTGTAGATTGGATTGGATTTTCTTTAGCTTCAGTTTTAGCTGGACTATAAGTAGTTGATGGTCTATTTCTTAGTCAGCACTTGGCCTAGTTTTCACAGCTCATATTAAGCTTCTCTATCGATTTTTTTCCACAGATATAGTCAACCTGATTCCTGTGTAAACCCTTGGGTTAAGTCTATGTGTATAGTCACTATTTATGTTTCTTCTAAAAAGTTGGCCTGAGGATCTATTTTTCTAATAAGATTATCTTCAGTCCAATTATTTATGCAAAAGAGGTAATGAGAAGTTAGAAATTTTTTTAGAAAGGAAATGAAATAATTTCTGAAATATCCAGCCTTGACTCTATAACAAGTATAACTTCCTCACCCCCACATCCACCCATCATAAATCAGTGAATGGGGAAAGATGCCATAGTTCCTATTGTGTAAAGACCGTTGAGGTAAGGAAACAGTGCTAGCCTTCCTGAGTCACTGGGTTGCCTGTCAAGAAGGCTGTCTAACTCCACCTGCAGACCCACCTTCAACTAGGGCAAGGGTGAAAAGTCTCAACTTTCCTCCCAACATCTGCCCTCACACACTCATTCTACAGAAGACAATTATACTTACTTCTTCTGTAGGCGTTCAACTTCTATAGGAGAATGAGTAAGAATTGTTTTACAGTATTTGTGGATCCTAGAGGAAAAAGATGCTTTGTAATCCAAGAAGCAACAGATCTGAGATATGTTATTGTTGTTGTTATGTGCCGTCAAGTCATTTGCAACTCATAGCGACCCTATGTACAACAGCCCTAAACCCTGCTCTATCCTGTACCAATCGCATTGCCTCTGACACACCCACCCCGATTACCCCAGACACTGATCAATTCACCTCATGGAGGGGCTTCTGCTCCTGTGCTGTCCCTCCACCCTCCCAAACATGATGTCCCTCTCCAAGGACCTGTCTCTCCTTACAACATATCCAAAGTATGTCAGACAAAGACCCAGAATCCTTGCCTCCAAGGAGTAGCCTGGTTTAACCTTCTCTAGGATAGATCTGTTTGTTTTCTTGGCAGTCCATGGAACATTCAATACTCTTCTCCAGCTGAGATATAGTCAAATAAAAAAGAAGATGTTTTCAATGAACTAATGAGGAAGAAGTAGCTCTGGTGGCTTAGAGGTAAAGAGTTGCCCTGTGAACTCAAAGGCAGATGGTTTGGATCCACCAGCTGCTGTGCAGGAGAAAGATGGTCAATCTCTTCATGTGCAATTAGCAACCCCTGAAAACTCACTGGAGGGCCAGCTTTGAGTCAGTTCTGTTTCAACAGCATATACCACAATGAGAGGTAAAGCAGATCATTGTTGTTGTCTATCATTGAGTAAATTCTAACTTGTGGCGATCTGACTTGACAGAGTAGAACTGTTCCAATGGAGTTTCTTAGGTTCTAACCTCTACCAAGGTACATCCATAATTCTTTTCTCCTGAGAAGCCATTGGTGAGTTGGAAGCCAATGGTTAGTAGCTCAGTGCTTACCCACTATATCACCACTTAAGGCCACGACAAACAGCAATGTCTCTTTGGTACGTAGTTGAAGAATTCACTACATGTTTTACCAAACTCTAACTCAAAGCCAAAATCAAAATAGGATTGGAGTCTACATCTTCCCCTCCCTAGACCCCACCCCGTACATACCTGTGGCTATGAGAAATGCAACCAAGCCTTTGCAATATGATACTGTAATATACAAAATTCTTGGCCAATTTTCTCCTCCTCACTTTGATTGTTGTAGAATCAAGAAAGTTTGGAAAGATACAGACTGGGGCACAGGTTTGAAGTGACACTCTTTTCATGACATTTTCAGTGTCATGTCACAATGCCCAGCACAGCTGAGACCCCTATTGGTGTCTCACTTACTGTTGTTCCAAATTTCCCTTCTTGCCCAACTTGGTAAGCCCACTGTTTAAAAACATGGTTTCCCATTTACTATAGCAATATACACTGCCCTGTTAAACACCCACATTCCTTGATTTACCTTAGATATCTGCATGTAGCATTTGTGTGAACAAAACCCAAGTGAGGAAATTAGGCTGGAAGTGGGAAGGTTGAGTTGTGCATTTCATTTGAAAGTTACCCTTCCTTTTCAAAGCAGCCTCCTGGGAAAAGCAGGGGAGTTTTGATTTAGCAAAGGAAAATAATAGCCAAGCAATGAATCGACAAATTAATCACTTAAACAGATTCCATTCCAAGTGATTTCTTAATCCCTGTAATTTTTTGTCAGTTGTGTTTTTAATTACAAAATAGCACTTGCTTTTTTAAAGAAATTTGCACAATACAGAAGTTAATACCATTTTTAAGAGTAAAAAGTAAAGTCTTTCCTTATACTTCCTGATCTATCTCCCCAGATGCAAACACTAATCATAAGTAAGTGAAGACTGAAAAATATACTTAAATGTTTTCTTGAAAGTTAGATAGGCCAGACACGTACGCGCGTGCGCGCGCGCGTGTGTGTATGTGTGTGTGTGTAGCTGTTTGTCATATCTCTGTAGGCAGTTGCTAACTCAAAGTTTCAAATCCTCCAGTAACTTTTTAGGAGAAAGATAGGAAATTGACAATCTCCTCTCATGTTACCTTAGAGTCTTGGAAACCCAGTGGAAAATCAGCTTTGATTCATTTCCAACTCAAAAACATTTAGAAGAGAAAGAAGTGGAGAGAGAAGGAAGGTGGGACGTTTGAGACGTATATAATAGAGAGCTTCTTGACACAGTGCCCTAAAGCTTGCTTTTTTCCTACTCTACAATTTATTATGGACTTTCTTCATACCATATCATGCTTCTTTTGAAAGAATAGTTTTCTTTCCTGACCAGTAGTGAAATAGATGCCAAAGCTATAACAACGAACAAGGACAGCTAGACTGCCACAAGAAATTCCAGCTTTCTTTCTTGGGCAGAACAAAATTTTTAACAGGTTATACTGGAGAGGGTGGAAATTTTAGAACAAAGCTGACTGAACAGTATTTCCTGGGCCATGGGCAAAGGTGGGGGATTTCATTACTTCCAAGTGCCCAATTTTTCTACTAAGAGAGGATAAACGCTTTCAATTACATGAATTCCCATCAGGCAGACAACAATGGGCATGGACACAATTCTATAGCTCTTGAGCAATGAAAAATATAGAATGAAAAAAATAGAATGGAACAAAGGAGAATAGCTATGCCTCCATAATAAGGGATAGAGTGAGAGTCGTTATCTGCAAAATGCTGCTGGAGCACATTAACTGAAAATTTTAAGCAAATAAGTAGTACACTATTTCTTAGTGATTTACAATACATCCATAGAAAGCCATCTTGCAAACTACACTGGTGCTGCCTACCTTGGATAACTTACTGATTTGGGTCCTTCTCTTGTAATTTTATCGCCCTCACCTCACCTCTTCTTTCCTGCCTTTAAAAGTTTTTTTTTTTTTCCTTCTCTAATCTATTAAGTTTTTCTTCTTTTGCACAGAAATCATCTACATAGCCACCTCCAGGTCTGAATGAGGAATTACCAGATTTCTAGAAAGAGCATTTGTCTGTCTAAACTTTGCGTGATTCCAACTATGACAGAATAGATCAGATTTAGAAAAGTTAAATTCTATGTGTGATTTGCCAATTATATAAAAAATAATTTTGCCAAAATTAGCTTATCTGTCCTTTTTTTGGACACTATCACTTCTTGAAAGAGTAACCAATTTTAAGAATCATCTTTAGAAGACTTAATTGTAATATTTACTTAATATTATTCCAGTATTTTACTTACATTTGCTAACAAGAGGATTATAAAGTTGTTGTTGTAGTTGTTGTTAGGTACTGTTGACATGAGTATGAATAACAGTTATAAAAGTAGTTATTTAAAAATATGTCTGCCTTCTTTGGTGATGACTGAATTTTAATGCTGTGTAATAATTATTGTTAGGATGTTTTACCTTCATTCAATAAATATTTGTAATGAAATCTACTCTAAGAAAAACAAAGAGATGTTTTAAGTAGTAGACTTATATAATAATTTCTAATTTATAAATAAAAACCAAGAGCCTATAATGCTGAAGGGAATCGTTCTGGACCTGTAAGACTGTCACCACATACATTAGATTTACCAGCCATCTGAGTTGGTTGTGAGAAAGAACCTCTTTTTAAACCCACCTGTCATGGTTCTGCCCCTCCCTGAACTCTATGCCATCTCACTACCTTAATCCGAGTCTCCTCACCACAGCTTGCCTTTTACACTCTCTGGCTAGACCACCATGCCATCATTATGCCTTTCTGTGGTTCAAAGAACACTTGAAGTCTTATTTTTCACTGAAGCGTTATTGATCGACGAGAATGTACATAAATATCCACTCCTCAATTGGACATCTTCACATGAACATCTTCCAGGAAACCCAAACTCTGTACGTCTCAACAGAACACATAATCAACCCCCTGCCTATCCTAATCTACTTCTCCTCCAGTGTTCTCCAGTCTTGTTACATATTGACAAGTTCAATTACTTTCAAACAAGAAATTCATCTGCCCTTTTACTCAATCACCCAGGTTGTCAATCATAGGTCCTGTTTCCTATTGATCCACCCCTCATCGTTTCCACTGACGCATTGGCAACTCACAGGAGAAATAAAGATGCTGCCCATTGAATACCATATATTTTACAATAATGCACTGCTTGGGATATTATTAGCATATGTCCAAGTAAATGAATGATCATGTTGGCTTAGGATATCTGGTATTACCAATTTAACTGTTAGGGCAAATCTACTCTAAACCAAGAGCTGAAGACTAAATAATATATACTGAATTGTCTCTTTTGAAAGCACACATTTCAACTGCCTGTAAACCCTGACTCTTAATCAAAGAGAATAAATTTATGTTGTCAGTACCAAAGAAATCTTCTGGTTATATAGGAGGGCTGTATAAAGAGTTGCTTTCATAACAGCCAAACCTAAGCACTTAGATACAAATTGAAGAAATCACAACAACCCTATGGGATACCACTGACAGCTGAAATTCGTTGACCCAATAGGAATAAAAGCTTTATGATATTAAAGACTGTATGTTTTCAGTACCACGTTACTAGCACGTTATAAAAGCTCAATAAATATATTCTGAATGAAAGAACAGATGTATAATTTATTCATTTTAGAGTATATTATAATACAGAATCCAAATAATTTAATAATTCAAAATCGAGGTAATAATAGAGTCTGAATCACATGTTATTTATAGCTATAAAATCAAAGTCATTGGGCATTTAAAAGGACTTTTAACTTTTCTAAATAACTTTTTATGCTGATAAGCACTGCAATAGGTCACGTGATTGTCTGCATGTTCACAACCTGTTTTATAAGTGGAGGGAGCATTTCAGATGCCGATCCAACAACCATCCTCTTGGATCAAATGTAATTCCAATTTAAATCATATCTGCCCACCATCTCTAGTCCCATAGAGGAATCCTGATTAGGACAAGCCTAAGAAGAAGGAACCCTGACCCTCCAACAGGTTTTCAGAGGCTGTAAATCACACAGGAGGAGGTTGCCCATTTTCTTCCACAAAGCGACTGGTAGACTCAAATCACCAGTCATTGTGTTGACAGTACTACTCTGTACCCACTAGGATATTAGAACTACCTTACAAATTATTGCTGTTATTGGGTACCATTGAGTTGGAACGAACTCAGCTGACCCTCCAGTGGGTTGTCAGAGGCAGTGACTCATGTGGGAGGAGATTGTCCATCTTTCTTGGCTGTGCGACTCCCTATCACCACTAACAGATGCAGCCGTGAATGAGATCATCAGTCTAGGCTAAGAAATTTGGAGGACAGCTGACTAGCAGATTGACTAGAAGGGATTCACGTTTATTCTAATCCCCAAGAAAGGTAAACCCACAGAATATAGAAATTACTGAATGATATCATTAATATCACATGTAAGCAAAATATTGCTTAAGATCATCCAAAAATGGCTATAAGAGGACCTTGACAAAGAACTACCAGAACTTGCAGAGGCATTTGAAAGGGGACTCAGCTCTAGTGATAGCATTACTGATGTCAGATGGATGCTGGCTGAAAACAAAGAATACCAGAAGAATGTCTTTTTATCCTTTATTAACTCTACAAAAGTATTTGACTGTATGGATCAAAACTATGACTAACATGAAGAAGGATGAGAATCCCAGATCATTTGATTATACTCATACAAAATCTCTATCTAGACAAAGACACCATTGTCCCAACAGAACAAGGAAACATTGCATGATTTAAAATCAGTAACAGTGTGTACTAGAAGTATATCCTTTCTCCAAAGTTATTCTATCTGTATACTAAACAAATGATTCCTGAACCTGGACTCTGTAAAAAGAAATGTGACATCTGAATCAGAGGAAGACTCAGCATCAACCTGTATTATGCAGACGACACAATCTTGTTTGCTAAAAGTGAGGAGGATTTGAAATGCTTGCTGCAGAAAGACTTTGTTGTTGTGTACTGTAGAGTCAGAACAGACACATAGCTGACCTTCTGGTGGGTTTAGAGGTAGTTAATCACACAGGAGGAGATTGCCCATCCTTCTTTACCTTGAAGAAGCTGGTGTATTCAAACCACGTGCTTTCAGGATTGCAGCACAGCTTCTTACCATTATACCTCTAGAGCTCTGCAGAAGGACTACAGCTTTCAACATGGACTATATCTCAACATCAAGAAGATAAATTTTCACTGCTGGGCCAATAGGCAGCAACATGATAGATGTAGAAAGAATTGAAGTTGTCAATTATATCATCTTGCTTAGATCAACAGTCAACATCTTTGGTACCAGTAGTCAGGAGATCAGGAGGCATATTGGGCAAGTCAGCTGCCAGGCATCTCTTCAAAATACTGAAGAGTCGTGATGTCAGTCTGAAGACTAAAGTTCACTTAATTCAGGACATTGTCTTTTCAATCACTTGCAACACATGTGAGAGCTAGACAATTCATATGAATAACAGAAGAAGAATTGATGTCTTGTGTTGGAGAAAAGTACTGAATATTCCAGGGACTGCAAAAAATCCCAAACAGATATATCTTGGGGAAAGTGCAGCCAGAATGCTCCCTGTAGGCAAAGATGATGAAGTTTCATCTCTCCTACTTTGGGCATGTTGGTAGGAGAAGTTATTCCTTAAAAGGGGACATCATGCTTGGAAAAGGTAGAGGGTCAGTGAAAAAGAAGAAGATCTTCCAAAAGATGGATAGACAGTGACTGCACTGTCCCTCCACTCTCCCAACATGACGTCCCTCTCTCCAAGGACTGGTCCCTGCATGCAACATGTCCAAAGTACGTCAGATGAAGCTTTAGAATCCTTGCCTCCAAGTAGCAGCCTGGCTTCACCCTCTCCAGGACAAACCTGTTCATTTTCTTAGAAGTCCGTACTATATTCAATACTCTTCTCCAACACCACAGCTAAAGGCATCATTTAGACATTAATGAACTATTGTCAATCGGTGTTCAGTAAAAAAAAAAAAACCCAAACTGTTAGATTTCTATACAATAACAAATAAAATACAGAAAAAGAAACTAGAAAAGCAATACTATTTACATTAGTCAATTGCAAGATGAAATACTTAGGAATAAACCTAGCTAGAGACATAAATTACCAGAGACCATTAAATACTCATGTGTACGTTAAACTGAGAAGGGCGGAGAAACCGTTTATGAAAGCCAAAGTGATCTTGTGTTTATCTCACCTGAATTTAAAAATTATTATAAGAATAGGTTTGAAGCATTGAACACGAATGATCAAAGATCAGATGAGTTATGGGATATCAAGGATATCATCCATGAAGAGAACAAAAGGTCACAGTAAAGACAGAAGAAAAAGAAAAATGCAAATGGATGTCAGAAGAGACTCTCTAAATTGCACGAGATGTTCAAGAATAAAACTGAACAGAAGGTTTCAAAGGACAGCTCGAGAAGACAAAGCAAAGTATTATAATGGAATGTACAGAGAGCTGGAATTGGACAATAACACAGAAGACCTCACTCTGCATTTCTCAAGCTCACAGAACTGAAAAACAAATTTAAGTCTCAAGTCACAATATTGAAAGATGCTATGGGCAATATGATGAATGATCCAGGAAGCACCAAAAGAAGACGGAGGGAATACACAGATGCAATGTACCTAAAAGAATTGACTGATATGAAAAATTTCAGAAAGTATCCTATGAACAAGAGACAATGATAATGAAAGAAGGAACTGAAGCTGCACTGAAAGCATTGGGAAAAAATAATGTCCCAGGAACTGATGGGATATCAATTGACAGGTTTCTTTTTTATGAATAGGAGTCAAGAGTTTGAATTTATGTGTTTCTTCTATTAAAAAATAAAATTTTATTTTAATTGTGATTTTAACGAACATTTACAGAGAAGTTAGATTTT
>NW_006399774.1:2572424-2576951 GCF_000299155.1 Elephantulus edwardii | reverse complement strand
AGAATCGTGAAAATTGTATGTATGTGCATATCACTGTAAACTAGTAAAATATCTCAGAAATATCACACAGTGAGAACAGATACATAGATACAAAGAATAGGTACATACACAAATACACACATACACAGAGTATATGCATAGCCTTAAATATAATAGTCTTACTCCAAGTAACTGAAAATCCCATGGCTTGGATTAGCCACAACTTGGTCTTTAAACTTACAAATTAGTGGTAAGTAATTAATATTTCAAAGTATATTAACATTTCAAGATATCAAGAATTTTTTTTTAGAAAAATGTACACTTTATTTGGTATTAAGAAGTTTGAACATATTCTTTTTTCTTAATTTCCATTTATTCATTGTTACTCATTTTCCTCCCAGTCCCCCCCCCCCATGCCCTAGTTTGCTTTTTCTTGGGGAAGGTGTATGAAATTCTTTCATTATTATACAATCTCCTCCCTCCAGACCACTTTACTATGCAACACATATTCTGGACGCCTGTCATGCCAGTAATACCTAATCATACGTTTCTTTTATACAGTTCTTTCCCTCATCTGTTTCAATTCTGTGTACATTATCTATTATCTTTTTTCTTAGTTTCCCTGCAACACCCATATCAGTTTCTGTTCTATAACAGTAGCATTATACAGTTTTTGTCTTTTTGTGACTGAGATATTTCACTCAGCATAATGTCCTCCAGGGTCGTCTATTTTGTATAATATTTCATGAGTTCTTTGTTTTTCAATGCAGCATAATATTCCATTGTGTGACTATACCACAGCTTCTCTATCCATTTATTTGCTAATGGCCACTTGGGCTGTTTCCAACTCTTTGCTATTATGAACAAAGCAGCAATAAACGTGAGTATGCATATATCTACTTGAGTGTCAATTCTGGTTTCTTGAGGGTATATTCCCAGTAGTAGAATTACTGGGTCAAATGATATTTCTATTTCCAACTTTTTGAGAAAGCATCGTACTGCCTTCCATTGTTGTTGTTTGGTGCCATCGAGTTGTAGATGGCTCATAGCGACCCTATGAACGAACAGCCTGAGCACTGTTCGTACATAGAGTTTCCGGAGGCAAGCCATTTCGGAAGTGGATGCCACTCCTGCTTCCAGGCTTGTTTTAGTCGGGAAGCTCCCGCTGACACTGTCCACCATGGGTACCCATTACCGCGATTGGCACATCACTGTCACAGTCTTCAGCATCACAGCAACCACGAGTTACCTCTGTACAGCAATGCACAGAACAGTGCTATACCACCTAGAAGAATGTTTGACAGGAAAACAATTTGAACCTGGCCCGAGGGCCTGCACATCAAACACATTCCTGGAAAAGCACTCGACTCCAAAAGCTTGCCACTATTCCTGCGCTCACATCACCATGCTCCTTCTGGCAAGAAGGACTTCCCGAGACCCTGGGTTTACCCTCCCACCAACAGTGAATGAGGGTTCCAGTCTCTCCACAACCTCACCAACATTTATTGTTTGCTGCTTTGTTAAATTTTGCTATTCTTACTGGGGTGAGATGATATCTCATAATTTTGATTTGCATCTCTCTTAGAGTTAGGGATTTTGAACATTTCTTCATATATTTGCTCACTATCTGAATGTCTTCTTTGGTAAACTGTCTGTTCATACTCTGTGTCCCTTTTGCAATTGGGTTATTTATCTTATGGTGTAGAAATCAAGAATTTAAGACATAGTTTAATAGAAGGAAAATATAGTAAAAGGATTTATAGTTGTTTGGAGAGGATAGTAGTTCTAAAAATTGGAGTAAAATTTGTAACTAAAAAAGAGTAGTTTAATAAATCTTGGCACAAAATTTAATCATAGACGATTATGTAAAAATTGTAAATAATTATCAACACATTATATAGAAACATTGGAAAGGATTTCTAATACAAGTAAAAATAAACCATCATGAAAACCATATGTATACTATTCAAAGCTTTAAGATATAAATCAGTACGAACAAATCCTGGAGAAACCACCCACCAAAGAAAGAAAAAGAATTAAAATAGATAATTATAAAAATGGTGAGATTTTTCCATGGGCTTTAAATTTTTTTTTCTTTAATATCGTTTATAAGTAAATGTTTCTTTTATTTGTGTGCGGTCTGCCACTTGATTGTGTCACACAATTTTCTGTGATCTTTTTTAAGTTCTTAGTTACTGACTGGCTATATTTTAGCTCTGAAAACATCATTGCCTCCTGGCTAAAGACAATAACGAATTCAGAAACAACCACAAAAGAACCAAACAATCCTTACGTAATTTATCATCAGCAACAGCTTTGCCATCTTTATAACCCTCCAGTAATGAGAATCTCTGCCCAGAAGCATTCTAACACACAGGGCTCAGCATTATCATAGAATAGTAATATAATAAATTAATCGTAAAAAGGTCTGGTCACTTCAACCAGATTTTACCTGCTGTGGTGTTTTGACAAATACATTCGATTTGGAAGTGTCTGTTTTCTTACAGTGAACAGTACCTG
The DNA here is from genome assembly GCF_000299155.1 of Elephantulus edwardii. Lineage (NCBI taxonomy): Eukaryota > Metazoa > Chordata > Mammalia > Macroscelidea > Macroscelididae > Elephantulus > Elephantulus edwardii. The sequence continues at coordinate 2,574,452 of NW_006399774.1, read as the reverse complement.
TGAACTAAGGAAAATGGCAGCTTGACTCTCAATCTCTCATCAAAGGACATTCATTAAAAGGGAAGTGCTTATTAAAGATTAATTAATGTGGATTTCAGAATGTTATCAACAGTTTACCTGAATGTGATCAAAAGTTCAGTTAGAGATTTTCAGAAGCTCACTCAAAGTGGGCAAAAGGAAGAAAGAGAGAAAGGGGAACTGATTTCACCACAGAAACAACAGATAGTCTAAGCCACTTCAAAACTGGTGCAGATATCTTAAAATATCAATTACTTATCACTACTTTTTCAGCTTAAAGACCAAAGTGTGACTAATCCAAGCCGTAATAATTTCAATCACATCATATGAATCTGAAAGCTGTGCAATGAATACAGAAGACCAAAGAAGAATTGATGTGTTTGAATTATGGTGCTGGAAACGAGTACTGAATACCCCACAGACTATTAATAGAACAAACAAATATGTGTTAGAAAAAAATACACCAAGGTGCTCTTTAGAGGTAACATACTTTGGGGGTGTTCTCAAGAGGGGTCAGTCTTTGGAGAGGGACATTATAAAAGGGATTGATTCAGTGACTACAGCAATGAGCCTGAGTATGATGGAGATTGTGACAGTGACACAGGATAAATCAAGATTCCATTGTTTGTAGGATCACTATGAACCATAGTGGGTTCAACTGTGCCTAAAGCCACAAACTCACATTAATTGTGAATTGTGATAATTAGACCTGTAGGTCTAGATAGTAGATCCATTATTACATCTTTTTCTAGGGTTGTTGTTTGTTTGTTTGTTTTGTTTTTACATTTAGAAACCTTTTTCTGAGAAGAGATAGATAGACCTCATCAGAAGTACAAGGCAGGAAATAACTAAAGATGAAAGTGATTGATCGCTGAGTCACCACATGGTGAAAATGGGCCAGAAATAGCCACCTTAGAATGCATGTGTGAGAAATTAGCTTTTTACTGTTTTAAGCCACTGATATTTGAGGTGTTATTTGTTCAACAGTCATGCTATTCTGACGACTAGAGAGAATAAAGTTGTAATTTTGGAAATTATATGCATGTGGTTGATGTGAGAGTGCTAGATGTACTAATGGAAGAGGTGGGGAAAATGGAAATCCAAGTCCCGAGCTTTGGGCTGGTGCTGCATTTTGTAAAGGAAGAGAAGAAGCTATTAAAAAGCAAAGTGAAAGAAAGAGCTGAAGAATAAAAGGAGAAGGAAATACTTGGTGCAGGAGATACACCTAGCTGGTATGAGCTTTTAAATTCAAAGGTGGGTGATTTTAATCTGTGGCTCTCAGGCCTTGTTTCAGTTGTTTTTGATCAAACATTCTTCTAGGTGGTATAGCACTGGTCTGTGAATTGCTGTACAGAGGTAACTTGTGGTGTTTGTCATCTATAGGGTTGTAGCCACCATATTTCCTGAAGTGTTGTCATCTCTAAAAGTTTGCTATGCAAATTAGAGGAAGTAATCTAAGCGAATATAAAAGAAGCTGACCAGATTAAGTCAGTTCTCTTTCTCCACAAATCATCCCATTTCTTCCACCAAACTTCAGAAACAGTAGTAGAGCCCAGAATGACAACAGACAACATGAAGAAAACGTGTTTTTCCTTGAGCCAAGTGTCCTAAGCTACATGTGAATATTCTAGCCATAAAACTAAAATTAATAAAATGATTAAAATTCAAGCATAACCTTGAGATTCTATTAGAGGAAACTGATTGGGTGATGATTATAAGAACACAAAGTATGATTTTAAAATAGTCATCAAAGAAAATCAAAAGAGTGTGCCATGATTTGCTGGGGTTTAGTACCAACAGGTTCTGATGTGAAACACAATGTGCATCTGTCCTCAGGAAAGCAAATTGGAATCCTCACAACTTCTCTGCTCATGACCTACACTCACTCAATATGTAAAAAAGAAAAATGGTAAAACTCTCATTGCCATTGATTCCATTCTTGCTCATTTAACCCTACAAAGGGAAGTAAAATTGCTCCATGGATTCACAAGGCTACATCTATTATTATTA
>NW_006399774.1:2560198-2572045 GCF_000299155.1 Elephantulus edwardii | reverse complement strand
TATATATGTAGTTGTTTTTATGTGCCATTGAGTCACCAGCAACTCATAGCAACCCTATGTGCAATAGCTCTGAACCTTGCCCTATCCTGAGCTAACTGCAGCATCTCTAACACATCTGTCCCCATTTCCCTACTTACTGGGTCAAAGCATCTCATCTGGTGTCTTCCTTTCTGTGCTGTCCCTTAATCCTTCCAAGCATGATGTCCTTCTCCAAGAACTGGTCCTTCCTGGCCAGGTGAAGCTTCAAAATCCTTGCCTCCAAGGAGCAGCCTGGTTTCACCCTCTCTAAGACAGACATGTTTATTCTCTTGGCAGTCCATGGTTTGTTTAATACCTTTCTCCAGCACCACAGCTCAAAGGCATTGATTCATCTTCTGTTATCTTTAGTCATTGTCCAGCTCTCTAATGCATAACAAGTATTTACAAAGATCATGGCCTGAATCAGGCACATCTTAGTCTCTAGACTGACATCATTGTTCTTTAATACTTTGGAGAGGTCTTTAACAGCAGATTTCGCTAAGGCCATTCATCTTTTGATTTCCTGACTCCTGATGCCCAAAGAGTTAACTGGGAGCTGAGCAAGCTGAAATTGTTTACAACTTGACTTTCTTCACCACCTATCTTGGTCCTGTCAATTGGCCAAGTGGTGAGAATCTTTGTCATCTTGATTGAGGTATCCTGTTGTTGTTAAGTGCCATCAAATTGTAGAAAAATCATAGTGACCTATGAACGAAAGACTTGAACACTTGTTTAACTTTCATCTTTCTCCAAGTTGATAGAGTTTCTGGAGGTGAGATATTTCACAAGTAGATGCCACTCTTGCTTCCAAGCTTGTTCTAATCCTGGAGCTCCACCAAACACTGTCAACCATGGGTAACCATTATCACATTTGACACATCAGTGTCACAGTGTTCAGCTTCACAGTAACCACGAGTTATGAGTTGCTGTCTGTACAGCAAATGGACAGAAGAGTGCTATACCACGTAGAAGAATGTTTGACCAAAAACAATTGAAACAAGGCCTGGGGGCTGCAGATTAAAATTACTCACCTTTGGCTTGGTAGCATAACTTTCTATCCATTAAAGCTTACAGAGATCTATGTTCTCATTGTTAAATGCCATTGAATCATAGACAACTCATAGTGACCGTATGAATGAAAGACCTGAACACTTGTATAACTTTCATTGTTTCTCTAAGTTCATAGAGTTTATGAATATATAATAATAATAATAATGTGTTGGTGTTGTTGTTGTTGTTATGTGCCGTCCAGTCACCCTATACTCACACCCCTAAACTCTCCCCTGTCCTGTGCCAATCTCACCATCTCCAGCACACCTACCCCCACTACCCCAGTCGCAGATGAATCCATCTCATCAAGGGTCTTCCTCTCTTGCGCTGTCCCTCCACCCTCCCAAACATGGCGTCCCTCTTCAAGGACTGGTCCCTCCATGCAACATGCCCAAAGTACGTCAGATGAAGCTTCAGAATCCTTGCCTCCAAGGAGAAGCCCGGCTTCACCCTCTCTAGGACAAACCTTTTGTTTTCCTAGCAGTCCATGGTATATTCAATAGTCTTCTCCAACACCACAGCTCAAAGGCATCAATTCTCCTTCTATCATCCCTAGGCATTGTCCAGCTCTCTGATGCATAGCAAGTGATTACAAAAACCATGGCATGTATCCAGCGCACCTTAGTCTCCAGACAGACATCTTTGCACTTTAGCACTTTTGAGAGGTACCTAAGAGCAGACTTTCCCATCACAATACATCTTTTAATTTCCTGGATGCTGGTGCCAAGAGTGTTGACTGTGGATCCACGCAAACCAAAATCCTTCACAATCTCAATCTCTTCACCATCCATTCTGATGCTGCCAATCGGCCCAGTGGTGGGAATCTTTGTCTTCTTGACATTGAGGCTCAATCCATACTGAAGACTGCAGTCCCTGACCTTCCACAGCCAGTGCTTCAGGTTCTCCTCAGTTTCAGCAAGCAGAGTTATGTCATCTGCATAACACAGATTATTGATGAATCTTCCTCCAATTCTGATGCCACATTTCTCCTTATAGAGCACAGCCTCCTGGATAACCTGTTCTGCATAAAGATTGAAAAGGTATGGAGACAGGATACAGCCCTGGCATACATTCTTTCCAATTTTGAATCATGCAGTGTTCCCTTGCTCTGTTCTGATGACTGCCTCCTGGTCCAAGTATAGGTTTCGCATTAGAACAATTAAGTGTTCTGGGGTTCCCATTTTTCTCAGAGTCAGCCACAGTTAGTTATAATCCACACAGGCAAATGACTTTAATCAGTGAAACAAAGATAGACATTCTTCTGGTTCTCCTTGCTTTCAGCCAAGATCCATCCAACATTAGTTACAATATCCCTAGTACCATGACCCCTTCTAAACCCAGCCTGGACTTCTGGTAGCTCTCTGTTGATGGGCTCTTCAAGTCGTTTTTGGATAATCTTCAGCAAAATCTTACTTGTGTGTGATATTAATGATATTGTTCAATAATTTCCACATGTACAAAATATTAAGGTACCTGAGTGGTGCAAATAGTTTGCAGATGACTACTAACCTAAAATGGTCAAAAGGGCAGATCCACCCAGTTAGACCACAGAAGAAAAGCCTGCCAACCTGCTTCCGTAAGTACTGCAGCCAAGAAAATCCGCTGAAATAGTTGCTGCTCTATTATGACACGGGCCAACTCATTTGCGTTTTCTTGGGTTACATCATCTTAGCCACATTTTGTTGTTATATTCTTTCAATACCAAATAAGAATGTCTTCAACATAAAATAATATTACATCCTGTATGAATTTTTAGAAATTAACTTAAAAAAATCCATCAGCAAATAAAAAAAGTAGACTAATATTGCAACGTTGTTTGCAACCATGGTTCAATAAGAGCAGTCTCGAGAGTAAGGCGCCCTTGATCCAAGCCTTAATCTTCCTAGTCGCTTGCTGTACATCTGAGAGCTGGGCAATGACTAAGGATGGCAGAAGAAGAATCAATGCCTTTGAGTCATAGCACTAGAGAAGCTGTATTGAAAATACCACAGACTTCCAAGAGAACAAACAGGTCTGGCCCAGAGAGGGTGAAACCAAGCGGCTCCTTGGAGGCAAGAATGTTGAATCTCCATCTCACATACTTTGGGTACGTGACCAGGAGGGACCTGTCTTTGGAGAAGGACGTCAAGTTTGCAAGGGTGGAGGGACAGTACAGGGGATGTTGACCTGAGATGGAGTGTGACTGTAGCAAGGGAGCTGGTGTGTCAGAGGAACTGAAGTTGCCTCAGAATTGGGCAAGGTTCAGAACTGCTGTGTATTAGGGTCTCTATGAGTTGTGACCAACTCAATGGCACATACCAACAACATGTGAAATAACAGTTGCCTCTCATCTACTTTGAAAAGCCTTAGGAACTGGCGCTTGGAGTAACCTCTTCTGAAGTGCAAGTCTGAGCAAACCAATGTGTTCGGATCAAAGTGCTCTCATTGCACACGATGAAATACTGCGCTGCACTGAAAAACAAGATACTCATGCATTATTATTCAAAATGGGTGACCCTCGAGGACATTATGCTGCGTGAAATATCTCAGTCACAAAAGGACAAATACTGCATGGTGCTACTGTTGTAGAAAGTGACTGACATCAGGGTTGGGGTAAGACTGAAAAAAACTGGATAGATTATGTTTAATGAATTGAAGCAGATGAGGGAGAGAACAGTTTAAAAGTGATATATGATAGGGTATTATGATTATCACAGGAATCCAGAATTAAGGTTAAATAGTGCAGTGCATGGAGGGGGGGGAGTGTCAGGGGGATTGCATACCAACGAAGAAATTTATCTTTTGCTTTTCAAAGAGAGGAGCGAACTGGGGGAAGGGTGGGGGGTAAAGAAAAAAGTGCAACAATGAATGAATGAAAATATAGAATCTCTGTAATTGTTCATTAAAATTAATTTTTTAAAAAGTGCGCTCACCATGTCCATCTCTCATCTCACCTCAGAGCATCTCTTACCTCAAAATGAGAGATGCTTAGTTCTCTAGACTAGAAGCAAAGAGATCATTTTCCTGTTCAAAAATCACCTGGGTAGAAGGACAAGACTGCGGTAAAGATTGTGGCATATGACTGCAGACACTTTCCAGAAAATTGAGACTTGGTATGAAAACACCAGACTGCAAGTCCTGACAACTCCACCCCCTTTGCCTCTTCAGGAAGAAAGTGCTGCCACCTACAGGGAGCAGATGAAAAGATTGGGTCCGGGACACTGGAGGTGCTGGCTGGGATTTCACTTTGGCTTCAGCCGAAGGCAAAAATGAGTAATAGCCCAGCAAAGGAGAATAACAAAGTATGCTTCCTTTTCTTTTTCAATTTTTTTTAGTGGAAGTTTACAAAGCAAATTAGTGTTTTATTCAACCATTCATACACACACTTTATAATATGAATTACAATACTCAGAGCATAATCTCACTTTTTTCACTTTGTCTTTGCGGTTCTGATTTCCATTCTTTCCTCTCATCCTCTCTGTGTGTTTCTTTATGAATCATACCGCTCTCCCCTTTACTGTCCATTGCCTCTCCCTTCACACACTTTGCTATGTGTGTATCATTTCATTTGAATGCTCATGTTCAAGGGTTATTCAAAGATAATATGCAAGGATTTAAAAACTATTGGAAGGGTAGAGAGTCAGCCCAGAAGAGGAAGACCCTGTAGGAGATGGATTGATGCAGTCAATGTAGCAATAGGATCAGGTGTGTCAGAGACAATGAAGTTGACCCGTTGTTTCTGTTGTGGTTTTGTTAGGTGCCATACAACTCATAGCAGCCCTATGAACAAAAGATCTGAACGCTGTTCTATCCTGCGTCATCCTCACACTTTCTGACACGCTAGAGCTCATTGTGGCAGTCACTGCATCAATCCACCTGGTTGAGGGTCTTCTCTCCTTTGCCAAGCCTCTATCCTTCTCAGCATCATGCCCCTCTCCAAGGAATAGCCCTTCTTAGCAACATGCCCAAAGTATGCAAGAAGTCTCATCATTCTTGCCTCCAAAGAGCACTCTGACTGCACCCTCTCCAGGACATGTCTGTTTGTTGTCTTGCAGTCCATAGGATGTTCAGTGCTCTTCTCCAACACCACAGTTCAGAAGTGTGAATTTCCTTCTGTCATCCTTACTCACCCTTCAGGTCTCAGATGCACAGCAAATACATAGCACGGCAGGACAGCGAAGATAGGGAAGAGTTCAGAGCCATTGTTTATAGGGTTGTTATGAGTCACAGCTGACTCGATGGTACATAACAACAACATTATCTATTTACAAATTGTTTACTCATCTCTCCCTGTCATCCAACCAGGAATTATTCAATATGCTTAGAAAGTCTTCTTTAAATTTTTATAATAGGGGTATTATGCAATGTTTGTCATTTTTAAAGTAAGACGAATATTTGATCTTTTATGACTGACTAATGTCATTCAGTATAATGTTCTCTAGATCGATACATGTTATACAGTGTTTCACAAATTCTTTATTGTTCCTTAGCGTCGCATAGTATTCAACTGTGTGGATACTCTTCACTTCCTTTCCTTCTCAAATCATTCATTGATCAGAACGGATAAAGACTGAATGTTATAAAAATATTTCTTCAAAAAGATAAAAAAGATTACCTACAAACTGGAAAAAATATTTGACAAGGATGAATCTGACAAGGGACTTATCTCTAAAACGTATAGCAATCTCCAACACTTCAACAAGAAGATAAGCAATCCAATTACAAAATAGTCAGAGGAACTGGATAGACATTTTGCCAAAGAGGAGAGTTAGATGGCTGATGAACACATGAAGAAATGTTCAAGATCATTAGCTATTCGAGAATTACAAATAAGAATAACAAATAGACTCTTATCCCAGCAACAACAGAAAATTTCCTTCAGACCGTGAACAACAGCAGGTGAGGGTGTGAAGAGATTGGGCCTCCCACATATTGCTGGTGGGATGTAAATGGCACAGCTATGGGAAGCACATTTCAATTCTTGTAAGAAATACATTCCAGTTCCATGCTGCCCAGTACAGCAATCACCTGCCCTGTACAATTGCCATAACCATGTGAAATATGCCTTGTGCTACTGAGGAATGGATTTTTTCTATCTTAAATGATTGAGTTTATTTAAATTTAAAAACTAACACTTCATGCCACCTTGGAAAATGAAGTTTGTTTGAAACAATTTAGGTAAATGAATCTATTCTTTTTATTCTTATATTTTTATTTGTTTCCATCCAGTAATTTGTTTACATTGTGTTTCAGTCATATACATTTTGCTCCGCACAATCCTTGATTTACATTATATTTCATGCGACATTTATATGCACTGTATCCCATTATAATTATCATTCATCTCTGCCTTTTATTACATCATCTTTTCAAGTCCCTCTTGAATCTTTCCCATTCCCTCCTCCTCCTAATGTGTCCACTAAACTCTGCTAGTGATTTACACCCTTTCCTTTTGTCCACCTCTTTTCTCTCCCCATTTGTGAAATTTATAAACCTCTTACTAATTGTTCTTGGTATGTGCCATTGAGTCTCGTGGGACTGATTGGGACCCTAAGTACATTAGCTCAGAACCCTCCTCTATCCTAGTCAATCTCACCGTCTCTGACAGACCTAATCCCATTTCTCCAGTCACTGAGTCAATCCATCTCATTCTAGGTCTCCTGCGCTGTCATTCCACCCTTCCGGGTATGATGTCCTTCTCCAAGGACTGGTCCTTTCTGGCCACTTGCCCAAAGTATGTGAGATGGAGCTTCCAAATCCTTTGCTCTAGGGAGCAGCTTGGTTTCACTCTCTAAGGATAGATCTGTTTGTTCTTCTGGCAATCCATGGTTCAACACTCTTCCACAGCACCATAACTCAAAGGCATCAATTCTTCATCTATCGTCAATAGTTATTGTCCAGCTCTCAGATTCATAGCAAATAATTGCTAAGACCATAGTCTGAATCAAGCACACTTTAGTCTCCAGACTGACGACATTGCTATAAACCTGCTGGAGGGTCAACTGTGAGTAAATTCTGACTCGATTGCACAAAACAACAATATACACACATAACACACAAATAGAAAAGATTTCAATAATTTTTAAATGTATTACATGCTAAAATAATGATTTTGGATATATGATACTAAAATATATAGGAATCAAATCTATTACATCTGTGGAAAGAATGTAAAAGGTCATTACAAAAGCAGAGGAGGAAGAAAAGACCAAGAGGGATGTCAGATGAGACTCTGAATATTGTTCTAGTGTGCCAAGAAGCCAAAACAAAGGGAAGAAATCCAGAAATTAAGGAGCTGAACAGAAGACTTCAAACAGCAGCTCAGGAAGGCAAAGCAAAGTATTATAATGAAATGTGCAGAGAGCCGGAGTCAGAAAAACAAAAGGGCACATAACAACAAAAACTATATTGTAGAAACAAATTTCATGTCTTGTCTTTTCATGTGATTGCTGTATTCTGTCTCCATACCGTTTCAATCTATATGAAGAAAAGATCATCCAGGAGTTTGGGAATCATACAGGGCTGTATGAGGAAGAATGTGGCATCAGGATTGGAGGAAGATTCATCAACAACCTGTGTTATGCAGATGACACAACCGTGTTTGCTAAAACAGAGGAGGACCTGAAACACTTGTTGCAGAAGATCAAGGACAGCAGCCTTCAATATGGATTGAAGTTCAACAAAAAGAAAACAAAGATTCTCACCACTGGGCCAACTGGTAACATCATGATGGATGATGAAGAGATTGATATTGTTATCAGTTTCACTTTGCTTGGCTCCACAATCAACACTCTCGGTACCAGCAGCCAGGAGATCAGGAGACAAATTGCATTGGGAAAGTCTGCTGTTAGGGACCTCTCCAGCGTACTGAAGAGCAGCAATGTCAGTGTGGAGACTAAGGTGAACCTGTTCTAGGCTATAGTCTTTGCAATTGCTTTCTATACATCAGAGGGCTGAACAATGACTATGGATGATAGAGAACTGATGCCTGTGAGCTGTAGTGTTGGAGAAGAGTTTTGACTATATCAGGGAATTTCAGGAGAACAAACAGGTTCACCTTAGGGTGAAACCGGACTGATTCTTGGAAGCAAGGACTCTGAAGTTTCATCTGACATACTTTGGGCATGTTGCAAGGACTGGTCCTTAGAGAGGGACATCACGCTTGGAAGGGTGGAGGGATGGAGAAAAAGAGGGAGACCGTCGATGAGATGAATTGATACAGTGACTGGGGTAATGGAGTGTAGATGTGTCAGACACAGTGAAGTTGGCACAGGATAGAGCAGATTTCAGGGCTTTTGTGTATGCGGTTGCTGTGAGTTGCAAATGACTCAATGGCACATAACAACAACAAAAACAACAACTATATTATAGAAACAAATTTCATTTATTTTCTTCTCATGTGATTACTGTGAATTTTTCAATAACACCCATGGCTCATATTGTATTTCTACTGCACAGCACTATTCTAATTGAGTAAAAGGCAAAAGAAAAAACCTGAATGTGCTTAATGCCTACAGAATTATATAAAGTTTCACTACTAAAAACATTTTTATGGCCTATATGACCTAAGATTAATTTTAAAAAGATGGTGCAGTTACTGGTAATTGTGTGTGTTAATATAACAGATGTTGTATGGAAAATTATATCACCCCTATCTTTGATAACTATCATTACAACTGAAAACTATTAAAAGAAAAACAATACATTTGAACTCTGTAAGTAAACCAGTATTTTTTAAAAAGATGTTAACAAATTTGTATATTAATAAATGGTGTCACAAATCATCTTTATTAGGATTAAGGTGAGCGCTGGTGACTTAGTAGTAAGTAGCTGCATTACCAATCCAGAGGAACACAGTTCAAATCCACCAGCTACTCCATAGATAGGAGATGGCAGTTTCTTCTCACGTAATTTGCTGCCTTTGCAAACATACTGGAGGCTGAACAATGAGCTGATTCTCACTTGAAGGCTCATAACTGACATCGGTGTTAAGGAGCTGAGGGCAGGGACTGTACGTTTTAAAGATTTATCTTCCATCCCATTTATTTCACCAGCACTTAGCATTATTTCTCCAGACTCTATTTCAAGGATTTCCAATGAATCTGAAAAGCTAGACGATGTTAAAAATAATGTGGCATCAGGGTTGGAAGAAGCCTCATGCAGACATATGATGTACAGATGGCATAACCTTGATTGTGGAAAGTGAAAAGAACTAGAAGCATTCAGTTAAGAAGACACAATACTACTGCCTTCAGTATGGATTATATATGAAAGTAAGGAAAACAAAATTGGCACAACTAGATCATCAAGCAACATCATGATCAATGAAGAAAAGATTAAAGTTGTCAAAGATTAAAGTTGTCAAAGATTTCTTTTCACTTGGATCCATAATCAATACCCGCAGAAATAGCACTCATGAAATAAAATAATGTATTTTAGTCATGAAATCATATTTACACAGGGCAAAAGTAAAGCTTCCACCTTGAGGTTTAAGGTGGTTGTTGTTAGGTGCCATTGAGTTGTAGATGACTCATAGTGACCCTATGAATGAAAGAATGAACACTTGCACAACTTTCATCTTTTCTCTACCTTCATAGAGTCTCTAGAGGCAAGCTATTGTGGAAGTGGATGCCACTCCCGCTTCCAAGCTTGTTTTAATTGGGGAGCTCCACCAAACACTGTCCACCAGGTAATCATAATCATATTTGACACATCAGTGTCACAGTGTTTAGCATCACAGCAAAGGTACACCTATTTAAAATAGTGGGTTCATTTTCACATTACCTCAGATGCATGTGATCTGTATTTTATTGCTTATGTAAAGGCATTTGATTGTGTGGATCATACCAGTTGTGGCCATTATTGAGGATAGGATTTCCAGAACACTTAATTTTACTGATGTGAAACCTTTATCTAACCAAGAGGTCATTGTCTGAACAGAGCAGGGGAACATGAAATGGATTAAGATCAAGAACAAGGTGAATTAGGGCTAGGTCCTCTGTACCTGTTCATTCTGTATGCGGAGAAAATCATCCAATAAGATGGACTTTATGAAGAAGAGTGTGGCATCAGAATTGGAGAAAGGCTACCAACACACTTCATATGCAGATGACACAACTTCACTTGGCAAAAATGAAGATGATCCGAGACATTTAGTGAAAAAGGTCAAAGACAACAGCCTCCGATATAGATTACATCTCAGCATCATGAAAACAAAAATCCTCACCCCTGGGCCAATGGCAAACATCATGCTAGATGGAGAGCAGATTGAAGTAGTTTATAATTTTTTCCTTGCAATAAATATCCTTGGCAACAGCAGTCACGAAATAATAAAAAAGTAACTGTGTAGCATTGTTGTTGTTGTTGTTGTTGTTGTTATGTGCCGTCGAGTCGTTTGCGCCTCATAGCACTGGGGAAATCTGCAGTCAAGGACCTCTCTGAGGTTCTGAGGAGCAACGCTATCAGTTTGAGAAATAAGGAGTGCCTGATTCAATCCATAATCATTTCAATTGCTTCCTACTGATCAGGAAACTGGATGTGGACTAAGGACGAGAGCAAAAGAGTCAAATGCCTTTGAAGTATGGTGCTGGATAAGAGTGCTGAATGTCATGGACTGCCAACAAAGCAAATTAATATGCTTTGGATAGGGTACAGTGACTTATGCTTCTTGGAGGCAAGGATAGTGAAACTCCATCTAACATACTTCAGCATGTAGTCAAAGAAGTCAATCCTTGGAAAAGGACATTATGCTTGGAAAGGGGAAGGATCAGCAAAAGAGAATAAGACCATCAACAAGGTGGGCTAAAACAGTGGCTGGAGCAATGGGCTCAAAGAAAGCGGGGATGATGTAGATGGCATAGCCGAGGTCAGGGTTCAGAGCCGTTGTTCATAAGGTCACTATAATTCATACTCAACTCGACAGCACTTAACAGTAGCAACAAACACATGCATGTGAAAGATTAGCAATAAAGAAACTCTGAAGAACTAATGTTTCTGAATTGTGCTTCTCCAGAATGTTGAATATACCTTGGATTACCAGAAGCAGCCTATGTTGGAAGTACAGAATGCTAGAACACTGAGACTTCACCTCACACATTTTGAGCACATTATCAGAAGGGCCCAGTCCTGGGAGTAGGACGTCATGCTTGGAAAAGCAGACTGCCAGCAGAAGAGGAAGGGTGACAACGGACTGACAAAAACAATTGTGACGATGGTGCAGAATTAGTCAATATTTTCTTCTGTTGGACATAGGTTGCTATGTGTCCAAATCAACTCAAAACACCTAGCAACTAAAAGCAATAACAAGTTCATTTCCTCTTTCATTAGTGTTAGATTAGTCCTTTTTTTTTTTTTAACCTAAAGGAGACAATAAGTTCTAAGCAGGCCTCCGTATAGGAATTACTAGAACTTTTAAAAGACTGACATGTGACCACCTCTTTAGAGATGCTGATTTTAATTTAGCTAGAGGAACCCTAGTGGTAAGAAGCTGCACTGCAATCTCAAAGGTTTGCTGTTTGAATCCACCAGCTGGTCTGTAGGAATAAGATGGGCAATCTCCTCCTGAGTGATTAACTGCCTCTGAAAACCCACTGGAGGGTCAGCTATGGGTCAGTTCCGACTCTATAGTACACAGCAAAAGGGTACAACTAAAGCTACGCTGTTGCTGTTGTTATGTGCCACAATTCATAGTGACCCTGTGTTCAATAGCTCTGAAGCCTGCACTATCTTGAGCCAGTCTCATTGACTCTGACATACCTTCCTCTATTACCCCAGTTACTGTGTCAATTCATTTCATCCAGG
>NW_006399774.1:2555399-2559153 GCF_000299155.1 Elephantulus edwardii | reverse complement strand
GGCTTCCCCCTCTCCAGGATAAACCTGTTTGTATTCCTAGCAGCCCATGGTATATCCAATACTCTTCTCTAACACCACAGCTCAAAGCCATCAATTCTCCTTCTATCATTCCTAGTCATTGTCCAGCTCTCTGATGCACAGCGTAAGAACTAAACTATACATATAATCCACTTGATATACAGACATGTTCAGAGTACTCCAACAAAAACCCAATTCCCATTCTTCTCAAGTACACACAGTATGCTCTCTGGAACTTTCCATATATCCGGGCACAAAGTAAGCCTCAATAAACTCAAAAGGACTGAAACACTCTAAAGAATGTTCTCAGACCACACTGCTATAAACTAAAAATCAGCATCAAGATAACAAGTGAGAGGATAAAAAAAACTTATTGAGGATTAATGATGTCCGTTTGAGGACTAAGATGAGACAGATTCAGGCCGTAGTCTTTTCAGTCATTTGCTGTGCATTTGAGAGCTTGATAATGACTAAGGATGGCAAAAGAAGAATTGAGGCCTGTGAAATGTGGTGTTGGAGAAGAGTATCAAAGATCTCATGAACTCCCAAAATAGCAAATATTTAGGTCTGGAAGCAGGTGCAACCAGAGTGCGCCTCAGAGGCAAAGATGGTGAAGCTTCACTTCACATACTTTGGGGATGTTGGTAGGAGAGGTTATTCCTTGGGGTGGGACACTATGCTTGGGAAGGTGGAGGTGGGATGAAAGAGAGGAAGACCCTAGACCAAGGAGGTTGACATAGGGACTGCGGAAATGGACATGAACGAATCAGAGACCATTAGAATGGCATGCAGTAAGACGGTGTTTAGACTGATTGTTTACAGGGTTGCTATGAGTCGTATGCAACGTGACAGCACCTAATCACAACAATATGATAAGCTACGCTCCAGGGATTGCAGTGCAGGTTCTTGCCATGCTCCAGGAAATTTGAAAATCTAGAGGAAATGAACAAATTCTTAGAAATTCACACCCTACTCAAATTTTCTTGGAAGCAGGAATGGCATCCACTTCCTAAGCAACATGCCTCTGGAAACTCTATGAACTTTGAGAAATGATAGTTTTAGAAAGGCTTCAGGTCTTAGTGCTCAACTCAATGGCAATCAACAACAAACCTCAAATGTACACAGACCACGGACAGAAGTAGAGCGCTTGAATAAATACATAGCAAATTAAGAAATTGAGAAGGTAAAAACAAACAAAAAACAACTCCTGACCAAAAAGCAAAACAAAACAAAAATTTCAAAATTTACCAATGAATTCTACTAAACCTGTAGGGAAGTGTTACCAATTCTACTAAAATTATTACCAAATAAAGAAAAAGAAGGAACACTTTCAGTTTTGTTCTATGAAGCAAGCATAATCCCGTTAACAAAACTAGGTAAAGATACCACAAAAAAAGAAATCTATAGACTATTCTCTCCCATGAAAATAGATGCAAAAATCCTTTACAAAATCCTAGCCAACAGAATCCAAAATATATCAAAAGAATTATTCATTGTGATTGTCAACATAAAATATTCAATGTAATGTAATAAAAGCAATTGAACAAAGGACAAGAAACATATGATCATTTCAATGACACCAAAGAGACTTTTGAGATAATCCAACATCCCTTCCTGACTAAAATGCTCAACAAAATAGGAATGTTGTTGCTGCTGCTGTTGTTGTTATATGCCATTGAGTTGTCTGCACCACATAGCAACCCTATATAGAACAGCCCTAACCCTGCTCTATCCTGTGCCAATCTCGCTGTCTCTGACACACCTACCCACAATAACCCAGTCATTGAATCAACCCATCTCATTGAGGGTCTTCCTCTCCTGCACTGTCCCTCCACCCTCCCAATCATGACATCCCTCTCAAGGACTGGACCAAAGTATGTCAGACAAAGCTTCAGAATCCTTGCCTCCAAGGAGCAGCCTGGTTTAATCCTCTCCAAGTTGAACCTGTTCGTTCTCTTAGTAGTTCATAGTATATTCAATACTCTTCTCCAGCACCACAGCTCAAAGGCATCCCTAGTTCATTGTCCAGCTCTCTGATGTATAGCAAGTGATTGCAAAGACAATGGCCCTTTATCAGGTACACCTTAGTCTCCAGACTGACATTGCTGCTCTCCAGTACTTTGAGGGGCATTATTTCAACATACTGCTGAATACCATTCAAAAACAGCTGGAATAATACCTAGATAGGGAACTGCCAGAAGTTCAAGAAGGATTTAGAAAAGTCTGTGGCACCAGAGATATCATTGCTGATGTCAGTTGGGTCCTGGCTGAAAGTAAGGGATACCAGAAGAATATCTATTTGTGTTTTATTGCCTATGCAAAGGTATCTGACTGCATGAATCATAACAAGTTGTGGCTGACATTGAGAAGAATGGGAGCCCCAGAGCACTTGATTGTGCTGCTCATGCAGAACCTATCCCTGGACCAGGAGGCTGTTGTGGAACAGAGCAGGGGAACACTGCATAGTATAAAATTGAAAAGGGAGCATGTCAGTTTTATTCTCTCTTCATACCTATTCAATCTGTATGCTGAGCAAAGTAGTCAAGGGGCTGGATTTTATGAAGAGGAGTGTGGCATCAAGATTGGAGGGAGACTCATCAATAACCAGCATTATGCAGATGACACAACCTTTCTTGCTGAAACTAAGGAGGACTTATATAGCACTTGTTGCAGAAGTCCAAGGAATGCATCTTCCAGTATGGATTGCATCTCAGTGTCAAGAAAACAAAGATTCTTACCACTGGACTGACAGGCAACATCATGATGAATGGAGAAAAGATTCAAACTGTCACCAGCTTCATCTTACTTGGATCCAGAATTAACACACTCAGTAACAGCAGTCAGGAACTAGGAGATACATTGCACAGGAAAAATCTGAAGTTATTATTGATGAGTAATGATGTCAGTTTTAGGACTAAGGAGTACCTTATTTAAGCTATAATCTTTCCAATCATGTGCTATGAGTCTGAGAACTGGACAGTGCATAAGGATGACAGAAAAAGAATTGACATTTTTGAGTCATGGTGTTGGAGAAGAGCAATGAACATCCCATTAATGGTCAAGAGAACAAACAGATCTTGGAGAGGGTGCAGCTGAGTGCTCTTTGGAAGCAAGAATGATGAGGTTTTGCCTCATATACTTTGAGCATGTTGCTAGGAGGGGCTATTCTTTCGAGAGAGACATGATGCTTGGAAGGGTGGAAAGTTGGTGAAGGAGAGGAAGACCCTCAACCAGATGGATTGACATGGTGACTGCCCCAAAGGGCTCGTGCATGTCAGGAAGTGTGAGGACGGCACACGTTAGAGCAGGGTTCAGATCATTTATTCATAGGGTCACTATGAGTTACACTCAAGTTGACAGCTACTAACAACAATAACATTTCTCATAATTACAAGCATGTACACAAAACCGAGCACCAACATCATTCTCAGTGGAGAAAAACTAAATGAACTGTCTTTGTGAGCAGGGACCAGGCAAAGATATCCACTATTACCAAATTTAAAAAAATATTATTCAGTATTTTTTATTAATTATTTTAATGAACGTTTAAAGAGACTTTGGATTTCCATTCATTCATTGCTGCACTTTTTCCCCTTGCCCAATCTCCCCCTCCGAGTTCACTCTTCTCTTTGAAAAGTAAAAGAAAAATTCTTTGCTATACAATCTTTCCCCCACCAAGTCCACTATACAGCTTTTGTTCTGGACTCCTGTCATAACAATAATACCTAACGGTATA
>NW_006399774.1:2553097-2554382 GCF_000299155.1 Elephantulus edwardii | reverse complement strand
ATCACTTGCTATGCATCTGAGCACTGGACAATAATTAAGAATGAGAGAAGAATGGATGTTTTTGAGCTATGCTGTTGGAGCAGAGCACTGAACATCCCACGTGCTTCCAAGAACAAATATGTATTGGGGAAAGTGCATGAAACAGTTACACTGCTGAGATTTTTAAGCAGGAAATAATTTTTGGTTTTGTTCTTGATAGGTGCCTTCAAGTCAACTCCAATTCATAGCAACCTTACATGCAACAAAAAGAAACACTGCCTCGTCCCACACTGTCCTCACAATCCCTGACGTGCTTGAGTTCATTGTTTCAGCCACTGAGTCAACACCTCATTGAGATGCTTCCTCTCTTTCACTGGTTCTTTATCACAAATGACCTCTCTCTCCCCCTGACCCCTCCTGGTAATGTACCCGAAGTAGACAAGTTGAAGTCTCGTCATGCTTGCTTCTAAGGAAAATTCTGGCTGCACTTCTTCGATTTGTTTGTTCCTTGGGAGATCCATCCATGATACATTCAATATTCTTTCTCAGCATCACAGTTCGATCCCATCAATTCTTCATCAGTCTTCTTTATTTATCATCCAACTTGACTGCTGGTTCAAACCCACCCAAACATTCTGCTTTGGAAGAAAAGCTTGGTGATCTTCCCATAAAACTCTAGGGCACAGTTCTACTTTGTAATATAATGGAATTGCCATAAATTTAAATCTCTTTGGCAACTATTGGTAAGTAGGTAGAATCATAGTTACAATCCTACAGGGTCTCCACAAGAAAAACACTGATAAGACAATTACAAAATGGGCAAAAGACATGGAAAGATTTTTGCGGAGGAAGATATTCAGATGGTCAACAGACACGTGAAGAAATGCTCAAAATCACTGGCAATAAAAGAGATGCAAATCAAAACCACAATGAGATACCGTCTCACTTCAGTAGCAGGGGCAAAGTGTTAACAGGGCAGCAAGTAATAAATATTGGAGAGGATGTAGAGAGACAGGAACTCATAGCAACACTGTTGGTGGGATTGTAAAATAGTACAACCATTTGGAAGGCAGTTTGGCATTTTCTCAAAAAGCTGAACATTGAAATTCCATGTGACCCAACTATTTCACTGCTTAGAATATACCCTGAGAAAATGGGAACTGAGGCACAAATATACAAGTCGCAAGCAACTCAACGGCAGATAACAACAACAAAGCACAAATGGAGACTTGTATACCAATGTTCATATCAGCATTATTCACCAATGCAAGAACGTGAAACAGCCCAAATGTCCAATACAGTAAAA
>NW_006399774.1:2510438-2551596 GCF_000299155.1 Elephantulus edwardii | reverse complement strand
GAGAGAGAGAGAATGGGAGGGGGAGAGAGAATGAGAGGTTGGCTATGAGGAGATGTTCTGTAGCATAAGAATTGAATGCACTAGTGGAACAGGACATTCCAAGGAACTAATTCTCTCTCATTACTGTTGAGTCAGATCCGACTTCTAGCTGACCCTCCAAAGGGTTTTTGGAAGCTGTAATTCACATGGGAGGAGATTGTTCATCTATCTCCCTCAGAAAGCACGTGGATTTGAACTGCCAGAGAGGCATCACCTTTTGGTTACCAGTACAGCTCCCTACAATCTATGGCACCAGAGCTCTCTAGGAAATAATTATTGCTGCTGTTATGTACCACGGGGTTGGAACCAACTGATAGCTGACCCTCCAGTGCATTTTTAGAAGCTATGTATCACACAAGAGGAGATTGCAAATTTTTCTCCTTAATTGTTGTTAAGTGTTGTCAAGTAGACTCAACTCATAGAGACCCTATTAACAATGAGTCCGCATCCTACCCTGTCCTGTGCCATCCTCACATCTCTGACACACTAGACCCCATTGTTACCGTCCCTGTGGCAATCCAATTACCATAGTTTAAATTCTCTGAACATTGCAAATATAGTAAAAGAAACAAATTTATTTTATTAATTATGTATTAATAATCAGTAATGATTTTCTTTTTTATTTAATTTCTTCTAAGACAGTTTATAATTAGCAGGACTGAATTGTCTTGTGCAGTGGAAATCATTCAAGTTTCTGAGTTTGGGCTCTAAATCAGATCATATAGTTTATTAATCTGACAATTTCTTGTACATTGGTGTTGGAAGCAATGCTACATATAGTATTTAAAAGACCAGAAGGGTCACCTAGTGTGAACAGGTTTCAGCAGTTCATCCAGACTCTCTTCCCAGCCAATTCTTGACAATTTACATGCAAGAATTAGGCAAGGAAAACTTGATTGTTCATGACAGAATATTGTCCAGTGTAATTTTTGAAGATAAACCCCTGTGTTGGAAGACACTACACAATGCCCAGGATAGACTCAAATATACTAAATGTCATGAGAATAGGACATGGCTTGTAGCATTTCATAAAGTCATGGTGTGTCCAAATCAATTTAATGACAGTTAATACCACCAAAAGCCCATACAGTAGATTTTGATAAGTTATTGTTGCTATTCCCAAGTTCATATTCATTTTTATTTTTCTACAACCAGAGTAGAGTATGGCCTAGTAGTAAAAAGCTACACTGCTATTCCAATGGCATGTGGTTCAAATCCACCAGCTGTTCTGCAGAAGAAAGATGAGAGATCTATGTGATTTACCACTTCTTAAAACCTGCTGCATTTGGTTATAATTTGATTCTCATTCAATGGTATACAACAAAAACATGTGTCCAGAAATGCCTGTTAGATAAATGTTTCATAATATTAATTCATTTGGAGAAACAATCTAATTGTGATTTAACAGCAGGAGCACCAGATAGTGCCTGGGAAAGACTTGCAGCTTTTATACCCAGCCCTGCTAATCATTCATGTGAAACTTAGGGTAAGTCTTAGGAGCAAAAGACTTTCTTCATCTTTTGACTTATGCTCTTTGAAGCAGGAGATTAAACTAGATGTTCCATAAAGTTCCCTGGAGCTTACTGGAGAACTCCCAATATTGCAGCTCTTAGATGATGCTCTTCAAGCATGGAACTAAACCAATCCTTTGGTATCAACTTTCAGCCAATCAATACACAAGACAGTGTTAAGAAAAATATATCATACTGGAAGAGTTAGAAGGTCAACAGAAAATAAGAAGACCCTCAATGAGACAGATTGACACAATGGCTTCAACAATGGATCTGAACATGGAAGAGATCATGATGATGATACTGGATAGGGCAAAACCAAAGTTAAGATGGCAAGAAGGGACAAGAAAGCAGGGTAACTAGAAATAGACAGCCAAGGGAAGAAGGGGGAAGAGTATTGCCACATTGAGGGGATCATAACCAATGTCACCAACAAATGTGCACAAATCACTGAATGGAAAACTAATTGTGTAAAACTCATCCAAAGGAAAGTAAAATGTAAATAAATACATAGAGCCCCCAAGAACTCAAAAACACTATAATTTCATCTTTAAAAAATACACCATTATTGTTACTTCTCTTGAAGAATTACAGAATAGCTAATAAAAAAACAGATCAACTGCAGACTACTAAATAAATCTTCAAAAAGGACTTAAGGGCTCAAATGTATTTTTAAACTCCGTTGATGAAAAGAGACTCCTGATTGATCTATAATAATAGTAAAAGGTTTTCTTCAACTCTGTCACACACCTTTTTTTCTTTTAAATCAGAAATTGAACTTTTTTAAAAAATTGTTTCCATTTCTGAAAATGTTGAATCTCATTACTCAGTAAAGTAAACTTTCTCAGTATGAGAAAATACTATGTGTGTTAACAGAAACATTTAGTTTGTTAGAAAGGACTGAACCCCACTCATTCAATAAATAGTAAAAGGATTTTGCTTATTATATTTTACTATCTCTATTTGGAGAAACAAACAAATCATGCTATACCAAAACTGTACACAAGTTTCTATCATGCAGGTGTCTATCATGCTAAACAGCCAAAATATGAATTTTCAAAGACCTCAAATTGTACAAACATGGAACTTTCAAATCCCCAGTATTCTAGAGATCCTGAGAACTTCAGCCTGACATTTCAAAATGACCTTGTACTTTATACACCAACTTGCTTCAAAATGCAGTGGATGAAAACCCATTCTCTCACTAGTCTAGCCCTAGAAATGACCTCTGTGCTTAGAATTGGCTTTAATGGGTTCCTCAAGGTCAGACTACTGCCTTATTACAGGAAGTGGATGAAGTAATTTCTGGCTCTCAGTTTTTCTGAAAAAATAAAAATACATGCCTTCTCAGTTTAAAACTCTATGAGCCCCCCTTACAATATCTTTATTCTGTTTGGTTGTTTGGTTTGGTTTTTCTTGCTCACTTGTAGCACCTGTTTTCAGAGCTGAAGTTTTCCTCTTTGTTCTACTTGGACATAATTCAACACATTGGAGAGAACACAAACAAGTAAAAGGTTCCACTGAGAACTTCTTCTGGAGGGAGTAACAGCTAAATGGCTTCTGAGCTCACTTTTTTAGCGGGTAAACATTTGAACAACGATTCTGAGGTCAGAATCCAGGGTTCTAGGCCAGATCCACCCCATAACACTCTCTAGAGCAGCTCTGTCTCTAACATAAGCCTTTCAGCCTCTTTGTGAATTCTCTTATCCATTTGAGGCATAAGGACAGCTGATGACAAGGAAAGCAAGTAACAAGAGAGATGGAAACTTTTTAATATGTCCTTAAAAGCCTCTTTATAGAGATGAGTAATAAAAATATTGAGGCCAGCAAACAGATTCAACCTTTCCACATTTTCTCTAAACAGTTATAAAACAGAGAGTCTCCTAAGGTCAGAGTTAAAGTAACAGAGCCTTGTTTTCATTTTGTAAATGATTTTTAATGGAATGCTAAAATAGTGTCAGGCTCAGTGAAAAGTAAACTCAAAATAGAGCTGTGATTTGACTCAGCAGAAGAGTACTGGGATCCACCAAGTAGATCATTCATTTATCAACCACTGTTCCTAATACCAAATACGCCTCAATATAATGACCTCGTCCTAGCTTTCCCTTGTCCAATCAGATGATGTTTTACTGTGAGATCATCTCATCCATTTGGAGCAAATTTAATTTAATGGTTTTTCAGGCTACTGGAAAAGACCCATATAAATGCACGTCAAAGAAAGATGGTCCAAGAGAATGCCGCGTTATAAAAAAATTGAACTAATACCATATGCAAGTAAAATTATGCTGAAGATCATACCAAAAATGTTGTTGTTATTGTAGTGCATCAACAATGTTGTAGAGCCACCAGACATTGGGGACAGATTAAGAAGAGGACATAGAAAGAAGGATATCATGCCTAATGTCAGATGAATTTTGGCTGAGAGTAAAGAATGCCAGAGAGATGTTAACTCATGTTTTATTAACCACACAAAAGCATTTGACTATGTCAGTCATGACAAGTTACATATGACATTTCTAATAATTCTTGAACACTTAATTGTCCTCATGAGGAATCTGAACATAAGCCAAAAGGCAGTTGTTAAAACAGAACAAATGAATATTGCAAATAGGGAAAGATATGTGTCCAGGTTGTATCCTTTCTCCAAGTCTATTCAATCCATAACAAATAAACCAAGAAGATCTACTACCTGAGGAGGAAAAGGGGCATCAGAGGTGGGGAAAGCCTCTTTAGCAGCCTCAAAGTACAGATGGCACAGCCTTGTTTACTGAATGTAAAGATGACGGGAAGCACTTACTGATGAATGGATCCAAGCCTTTCTTGTTAATTACCCTCAGCATATAGAAAACAAACACTCTCCCAATCAGACCAATAAGCAATATCGCAACAGATGGAGAAAATATTGAGGTTATCCATAATTTTATTTTCATTTGATCTGCAATCAGCAAGTCAAGCAGCAGTCAAGAAATTAAATGATGCGTAGTGTTGGTGTTTGTTAGGTGTCGTCAGGTCAAGTACACAACACATAGTGACCCAATGAACAACCCATCCTATCCTGTGCTATCCTCATCACCCCCGACCCATTTGAGCTTTTCCTGCAGGCACTGTGTTAATCCATCTCATTGAATGCCTTCCTCATTTTCATTGACCCTCCACCTTTTCAAACATGATTTTCTTTTTCAAAGAATAGCCTCTCCTAGCAACATACTCAAAGTATGTAAGATGAAGCTTTGTCATCTTTGCTTCTTAGGGGCATTCTGGCTGCACTTTCTCCAAGACTCTGTTTGTTCTACTGTTAGAGAAATCTACTGTGAAAAACCACTTTAAAGTGTTAAAAAAGTAAATCTGCCACTTTGAGAACTAAAGTGCCTTTGATTCAAGTCATGGTATGTTTTACTACCTCATATTTATTTGAAAGCTGGACAAGGAATAGAGAAGATTTAAGAAACTTTTATTAACTTGAATAATGAAGATGATTGAATGTATCATAGGTTTCCAGAAGAACAAACAAATCAGCTTTGGAAGAAGTACAAATAGAAGGCTCCTTAAAAGCAAAGATGCTGAGATTTCTTCTGTTCTTTGGATGTAGTATCAAAAGAACCAGTCCATAGAGAAGGAGTCCACACTTGGTAAATTGGGTCAGAGAAGGAAGAGGGAAAGACCATCATGAGTGACATGGTGACTGACTAAGCAATGGACTGAAACATTACAACGTTTGGAAGAATAGAGCAAGACCCGGAAAAGAGTCATTTTGTCATACATATGGGTTATTGTGACTTGTACCCAACTCAAAACAACTAACTACCATATCCTTCCTTCCAATTCATTGGGGAAAAAAAACCAAACTACTAACTGAAAGTCTACTATCTAAGTTAAGAAGACATAGCAGATACTGTCGAGTTAATTCCAATTCACAGTGACCCCAATTGTGTCGGGTGAACTGTGTTCTATATGGTTTATAATGGTTGACTTTTCCGTATTAGGATGCCAGGATTTGAACTGCCAAACTTTTGGGGAGCAACCAAGCATATTAATTGTTTGCAACATCCAGAGACTAGTGGGGACAAATCTTGTCGTTGTTAGTTGCTCTCGAGTGGATTCCAGCTCACGATGACCTCATGAGTAAGAATTATTCTCCACAATATTTCCACAATTGTAACTTTCTAGGTCCTGAAGTGCTTGCTTCTTCAGAATGAGTTTGAACCCCTAAACTTCAGCTAGAAGTCAAGAGTTTAACCATTTACATAACCCAGAGACTCCCTGCCTTCATGGATCCTAGGTTGCAGGGGAGGGGAATAGACAAATACATGAGGAAACTACATAATATATTTTTGTTCCTACTGTTAGTTACAATAGAGTTGACTGACTCCTAGCAGCCTAGTCCTGTGCCGGTTCCCTGGTTCAGCCACCACTGCTCTCTCTGCTGTCACCATTTCTTTGCAATACCTTCTGCCATCTCCTCAGTCTAACAGCTCTCTGTCTCCTGGACCAATGGGTTCATCACAGGGATCCCAAATCCCAAAGATGCTCTCTACTCCTCACTCTTCTTTCTTGATGCTATAAGTCCTTCTTACTGCCTCTGGCTCACTTTCAGTCCAGAAGAATGGTGTAACTGGGCAATCTCAACATTAACATTCCATACTTCTTATTTGCACTGTTTCCATAAGAGTGTCATATATCTTACTTATATTCCTAACAAGGATCCATGGGCTGCTCGACCGGAGAAGGATGGGAAGTCTCTTCTCATGTGATTTACTGCTTCTGAACACCTGCTGGAGGGTCAGCTATTGACCAGTTCCTACTAGACAGCACACAACATTCCTGTCTAATACATCTGGTTCTGCTATAACTAAGATACCACAAGTAGACAATTTGATAATCAGCAATATATTCACTTACTGTTTATGAGGCTAGAAATCCAAATTCAGAACGTTGGCCATGGCAGAAGGTTTTCCCTCTGCATCACTTCTAAGGAAATATCCTTGTGTCTTCAGCAGCTGCAGGTTCAACACTCTTTAGAGTTCTTCATGAGTCTTAGCCTCACCCTGTATCAAGAAATTGCCGGGACAGGAACCTCAATCCAAAAGACAATCTCTGTTCATGACTCCTTTTTCCAGGTGTCACTAGGGTCCCTCTCTTCCCTGGTTTTTCTCTCCTTTCATCTTTCATGAGATAAAAGGTGTTACAGGCGACAAGCCAAGGGAACTCCTCTCAGATCAGATCAGGGCTGTGATGGAGTTAATGTTTCATCTCTCTCTCTCTATCTTTCACATACACACACACACACACACACACACACACACACACTTACAGCTACTTGGTTTATTAGTTCATGCGGGATCATTACAAAATTTGCACTTCACATCATTCCATACATGTATTTCGTCAGAACACGAGTTAATCCAAGACAGCAGCCATTTGGTGAGATTTAACAAAGATCATGGCAACAAGAGTAATTCATTCAAATAACCAGTTTTTAAGAGTTTCTTATGTGCATATGTTTTGCAAACTGGTTTTCATATAGAAATTGCCTAGTTCTTAGAGGTTGACCGTACAGATCATAATAGCAATAGTTTGTAGAATCATTAGTATCAGAGCACAATGGTAAATGTTGGCTTAGTGATAAGGGATTGTGCTGCCAATTCAAAGACGTTTCGTTCAAATCCACCAGCTTCTCTACAAGGGAAGGAGGGACTATCTCTTCCTGTATGATTTATTCCCTCTGAAAACCCACTGGAGCGTCGTCAGCCATGGGTTGGTTCTGACTCGATGGCATGATAAAAACAACAACAGTTCCAGAAGTCAAATAGAGAGCATCTTAAGAACCTGCATTTTCCAGTAATTTTTATTTACATGTTGTTTTAGTTATCTAGTACTAAGCAGAATTACCACAAGTAGATGGTTTTAATAAACAGAAATTTCTTAGAATGTCATTAATTCAAAAGATATTGCCATCAAGTTGGAACAGATTCCTAGCTGGCTCTCCAGCAGGGTTAGAAGGCTGAAAATTGCCTAAGAGGAGATGATCCTTCTTTCTACCATGGAGTCACTTGTGGATTCCACCCCCAGAGAGACCCTGCTTTTGGTTAGCAGGACAACTCCCTGTGGACTGCAAATCCACCTTCATGGCCCTGGCTCCAGGTAAAAGTTCTTTTTCTGTTACATGGAGGGGAAGATCTTTTTTCCCTTTGTTTCTGTTTGCTGGTATGTTGAAGAGCTCACTGCAGCATGGCATCTCACTTGCCAACTCTGCTTCTCTTGTTTCATTTCTTTTATATTCCAAAAGGATATTAATCTAAAATACGCCCAACACTAATCCTGTCACATTAGCATAACAAAGACAATGTATTCCCAAATGGAATTATAACTACATTCATAGAAGCCCAGACACATATATGTTTAAGGAATATAAGTCAATGTATATCAGTTCAAGGTATATTCAATGTAATAAAACCTGCAATGGTGAATTTTAAAAGTGTGATTAGCAAATAAAGCTACTATATGTCAATTGGGAGTGAACTTAACCTATACAAAGAAAGTTATAGACTATTTCTGCAAGACACAATAAAAGACCTAAAGAATTGGGAAACTGTACCCTGTTCATGGATAGGAAGACTTAATATTATGAAAATTACAATCATACTAAAAGCAATCTAATTGCTCAATGCAATCTCAATTCAGATAAAAAAAATCATTTTTCAAGGAGATTGAAAGGGAAATTGTTAAGTTTATTTGGAGAGGCAAGAGACCCCAAATAAGGAAAACACTTCTGAGAAACAAAAGTGAAGTGGGAGGCATAGCACTCCCTGACCTCAAAACCTACTATACAGTGGTAGTAACCAAAACAGCATAGTATTGGTACAATGACAGACACATAGACCAATGGAACAAAACTTAGAACACAGAAATAGATGCAGCTATTGATGGTTAATTGATATTTGGCAAGGAAATAAAACCTATCAAATGAGGAAATGACAACCTCTTTAACAAATGTTTCTGGCAAAACTGGACTTCCACCTGCAGAAAGCTGAAACAGGATCCACATCTCACACCATACACAAAAACTACCTCAAGGTGGGTCAGAGACCTGGGAGTAAAGCCCAAAACCATAAAGTTCATCAGAGACAAACTGACACTAAGCTTAGAAGTCCTAGTCTACAGTATCAAGAGACTGCCAAATACAGCCAAAAATACACAATCTAAAGAGGATATAATTGATGAAGGGGATCTTTTAAAGATTAAATCCCTGTGTGCATCAAAACCTTTTTTCAACAAGATGGGGTGGGGTGGGAGGGAAGCCTACTGACTGGGAACATTTGGCAATACCAGCTCAGACAAGAATCTCATGATGAATGTTTACAGAATACTCTTGGATCTCCACAAGAAAAAGACTGATAACCCAATTACAAATGGGCAAAAGACATGGAAAGAATTTTCTCAAAGGAAGATATTTGAATGGCCAACAGACACATGAAGAAATACTCAAAGTCAATGGCAATAAGACAGATTCAGATCAAAAGCACAATGAGATACCATTTCACTCCAATTAGTAGTGGCAAAGTTTAACAGGACAGTAAGTAATAAATGTTGGAGAGGATGTGGCGAGTTAGGAACTGATACATTGTTGGTGGGATTGTATAATAGTACAATCACTCAGGAAGGCAGTTGGCGCTTCTTCGAAAAGCTGAACATAGAAATTCCATATGACCCCGCTATTCCACTGCTTGGAATATACCCTAAGATGATGAGAAAGGAGGTACTAGTGGAGACTTGTACATCAATGTTCATAGCAGCATTATTCACCAGCACAAGAACATGTAAACAGCCCAGATATCCAACCACAATCAAGTGGATTAAGGAGTTATGGTACATTCACACAATGGAATATTGCACAGGACACAGGAGCAATGATTTTGTACCTTATTACATAACTTGGATTTAAACTTGGGAAGGGCATACGCCAGGGTTGTATCCTGTCTCCATAGCTTTTCAACCTGTATGCAGAACAGATTATCTGGGAGGCTGGGCTCTATGAGGAGAAATGTGGGGTCAAGATCGGTGGATGATCTATCAACAATCTGTGTTATGCAGATGACACAACTCTGCTCGCTGAAACTGAGGAGGACCTCATGCACTTGTTGCAGAGGGTCAAGGACTGCAGCCTCCAATATGGATTGAGGCTCAATGTCAAGAAGACAAAGATTTTCAGCACTGGGCCAATTGGCAGCATCAGGATGGATGGTGAAGAGATTGAGCTTGTTCACAGCTTTAGTTTGCTTGGCTCCACTGTCAACGCTCTTGGCACCAGTAGCCAGGAAATTAAAAAACATATTGCGATGGGAAAGTCTGCTGTTAGGGACCTCTCCAAAGTACTAAAAAGCAATGGTCTCTCTCTGGAGACTAAGGTGCATCAGATACAGGCCATGGTCTTTGTTATCACTTGTTATGCATCAGAGAGTTGGACAGTGACTAAGGAGGATAGAAGGAGAATTGATGCCTTTGAGCTGTGGTGCTGGAGAAGAGTATTGAGGGTACTATGGACTGCTAGAAAAACAAACAGACTCATCCTGGAAAGGGTTAAACCAGGCGGCTCCTTGGAGGCAAGGATTCTGAGGCTCCATCTAAAATACTGTGGACACGTTGTAAGGAGGGATCGGTCCTTGGAGAGGGACATCATGCTTGGGAGGGTGGAGGGACAGCGCCGGAGGGGAAAGCCCTCTATGAGGTGGATTGATTCAGTGACTGGGGTTATCGGGATGGGTGTGTCAGAGACAGTGCGATTGGCACAGGACAGAGCAGAGTTTAGGGCTGTTGTACACAGGGTAGCTATGAGTCGCAAGCAACTCGACGTCACATGACAACAACAACCTAACTTGGGAGGGACTGGGGAGCATTATGCTGCGTGAATTAACTAGGTTCCAAAAGGACAAATACTGTATAAAACCGTTGTAAACTGAGCATGAGGATCCAAGGGGAGGAGGAGTGGAAGCGGAGGGGTGAGAATGTGTTTATATTGGGAGCGGGAATGAATCATGGGGTCTCACAAGTTGATGGATGGATGGGCAGTTAGGGAAATGGGAAGGAACGGTGTTCAAAACAATGTATTCAAATTTTGTAAAGAAACTAGTATAATGATTTTTTTAAAAGTCACCATATGTCTTGGTGTTCTTGGACTGTATAAAATAACACATCTTGAGGAAAAAGAAAAGATATACCTTGGTAGTGGCAACAATAGTGATTATTTTACTAGGTTTTTTCCCCCCAACTAAATAACCTAGCAACTCCAAGAAATGCTTAGCAAATATTTTTTCCTAAATCTTTTAAGAGAGGAAAAGCAAGAAGACACAAGAAACACCAACTTCCCCGAATCCTCAGAAATATTTTCTGAGTAATAGCAAACATTTTCAAGAAAAAGGTATCATAGGATGGTAACTAATGAGGGGATGGAGAAAGTGGAAATTGAATGTGTGGACAATTAACACTGCAGAGGACCAGGACAAGCTAGGGTTAGCCTGGGCAGAACTGACAGAAGGCCGATATGGTTATTTCAAGTAGCATATAGGAAGAGGGTATGAGTAACTGTTCAAAAGGGGAGGTGGAAAGAGGGAAGGATAACAAAAAAAGAGAAAAGGATAAAAATCATTAGGACAGAGACTAGTGGATGGATGAGGGGATGAAGGAATAGTCAAGCGTGCAGTGGGGACTTGATGAGAGGGAGGGATCAAAGGTGTGAATCAATAGTGGTTGGTATATAAAGCACAATGGATATGAATGATGACCTGAAAATCAATTCAAAAGCTAGTTATTAGAGAAAAAGCAAAATTATATGCTAAAACTAATTTGTCAACATAATAGCTGCTCAATAAGTATTTGTTACATTAATGTATGAATAAATAAAATAAGCACTAATAGATCAGTAGCTCTGATGGCCTAGTGGTAAGAAGCTGCAATGTAATCCCAAAGGCACGTGGTTTGGATCCACTATCATTTCCAAGATCAGCATTTCATTGATTAAATTTAAAAAAAAAAAGAAAAGAAAGATATCAAATGTTCAAGGGACAGGAAATGCTGAAATATTTTAAGACAGGATGTTGTGTTGAAAATGAAAGAGTCCTGGTAGCTTCGAGCATAATGTATCAGGCTGTTAACCAAAAGGTCAGCAGTTCAAAACGACCAGTCGCTCCTTGAGAGAAAGAGGAGTCTCCAGAAAAGATTGTACAGCCCTAGAAACCCAGTGGAAAGTCACGCTAAGGAAGCACCAACTCAATGACAATGGGTTTGGATGTTTCAAATGACATCAAAGTCATCAAAAAAGAAGTTGAAAAGAACTCTTCACTCTGTGACTCTGCAATTTGTTATTTTCATTATTCTAAAAAATTTTACAGAAAGTCCTAGAATGTGTCTATATCAGTATTGCAAATGTCTAAACAAAATGATTGAAATATTGATATGAAAATGTAAGCTTAAAATTTGCATGCCAGCTATGAGAAAACCGTATGAAAGAATGTTGTTGCTGTTATTGTTATTGTTGTTGCTGTTGTTGATTTCCTGTGAGCTGAGCACACTCATAGCGACCCTAAGAACAAAAGGCCTGAAGCCTCTCCATGACTATCAGCATTTATCAAAGTTCATAGAGTTTCTGGAGGCATGTTGTTTAGGAAGTGGAGACAATTTTAAAACCCCACATACGGCACATTTTACCTCAAAACCCAAAATCAATATCAATAATAAAACTGAGTGATTCCATTTTGCCATGGCTAATTTGTCTTCATTCCCCCAGGGTATATTATCACTATGACTTTCATTGTCCAGAAAATAAAGCTACATTAAGACTGAAGCTTTCTTTTGAGGCTGAATTCCTAGTAACTGCAGGTGCATGGCACTTACTGCTAATTGGCCAGGGCTGCTTTTAGCAAATCTGGTAACTGCTAAAAGCTACGGTTGCTGTGGAGCTGCCTCGCCAACACACAGGCACGCGGACTACACTCCCTCCTCTTGCCAAAGCTACATTGCTGCAAAATGTGCTCACCAAAACATAGAGCCAGCGCCTTGATTTAAATGCATAGAGATAGGAATTGTAAGAGTCACCAACATAGTCACAACAGAAGAATGTGGACATCTCAAGTTAGAAATTTTCCATTAAACTTCTGTTCCGGTAAAGTATCTTCATGTTGTTATTAAGTGCTACTGAAGCTACTTGCGACTCCTAGTGACCCTATGTACAACAGCTCTGAAACCTACTCTAGCCTGAGCCAGTCTTATTGTCTGATACATCTACTCCCATGACCCCAGACACTGAGTCAATCCATCTCATCTAGGGTCCTCCTCCCTTGTGCTGTCCTTCCACCCTCCCAAACATGATGTCCCTCTCCAAGGATTGATCCCTCCTTGCAACATGCTCAAAGTATGTCAGATGCAGCTTCAGAATCCTTGTCTCCAAAGAGCAGCCTGGTTTCATTCACCCTCTCCAAGATGAACCTGCTTGTTTTCCTAGCAGTCCATGTTGTATTCAATACTCTCCTTAAGCTCCATAGCTCAAAGGCTATCTCCTTCTATCATCCCTAATCATTGTACAGCTCTCTGATGCATAGCAAGTGATTGCAAAAACCATGCCTGTATCAGGTGCACCTTAGTCTATAGACTGACATCGTTGCTTTTCAGTACTTTGGAGAGGTCCCTGACAGCAGACTTTCCCAAAGCAATACGTCTTTCAATTTCCTGACTGCTGGTACCAAGAGTGTTAATTGTGGAGCCAACAAAACTAAAACTGTTTATAGTCTCAATCTTCTTCACCATCCATCCTGATGCTGCCAATTGGTCCAGTGGTGAGAATCTTTGTCTTCTTGACATTGAGCCTCAATTCATATTGAAGGCTGCAGTCCTTGACCCTCTGTAGCAAACGATTCAGGTCCTCCTCAGTTTCAGCAAGCAGGGTTGTGTCAGCTGTATAACACAGATTATTGTTGTTGATGAGTCTCCCTTCAATCCTGATGCCACATAGTTGTTATTGTGTGCCACTGAGTTGGAACTGACACATAGCTGACCCTCTAGCAGGTTTTCAGAGGCAGTAATTACACAGGAAGATATTGCTTATCTTTCTCCTGTGGAGCAATTGGTGGACTTGAACTGTGTACCTTTGGGATTGTAGCACAGATGCTTACCATTAAGCCATCCAAACAATATATAGATATAGATACATAGATTTCATATTATATGAACCAATGACATGCATATAACTCTGGCATGTTGTTGGTCCATAATGAATATGGAAAAAAATAAGATCACAGGATTCAAAGGAATATCAATTGACATGTTCCAAATATAATAGACTTGCCCTAGAAATGCTCACCAGTCTGTGTTGAGAAATTTGTGAGACAGCTACCTATCTGACCTAATGACTGAAAGAGCTGTATATTTATTCCCATTCCCAAGAAAGGTGATGCAACAGAATGTAGAAATTATCCAGAATGTGGAATTTATCTAACAATATCATTAATATTATTATATGCAAGAAAATAGTGTTAAAAATATAGCAAAAATAGTTAGAAAGGTACATTGACAGATAAATACCAGAAGTTCAAGCTGGATTTAGAAGAGTCAGTGGCACCAGGGATATCATTGTTGATGTCAGATAGATCTCAGTTAAAAGCAGACTATGCAAAAGCATTTGACTGTGTAGATCATAACAAATTATAATCTTGAGAAGAATGGGAATTCTAGGACACCTAATTACGCATATGCAAAACCTATGCCTATACCAAGAAGCTGTTATTCAAACAGAACAAGGGAACATGAATGGTTTAAAATCAGGAAATATGTGTGTCAGAGCTGTATAATTTCTCCATACCTATTCTGTCTGTATGCTGAGCAAATAATATGAGAAGCTGGACTTTATGAAGAAGAGTATAGTATCAGGATTGGAGGAAGGTTCATTAACAACCAGCGAGATGGCAAAACTGTGCTTGCTAAAAGGGAGGAGGACCTGAGGTGTTTGTTTCAGAGGATCAAGGACTATAACTCTCAATATGGGTTGCATTTCAACATCAAGAAAAAATATCCTCACCACTGGACCAATAGACAAGACCATGAGAAATGGAGAAAAGATTGACGTTTTTAACACTATCATCTTTGACCCACAATCAACACCAGTGGAACCAGCTGTCAGGAAATCAGGAGATGTATAGCATTTGGAAAGTCTGCAATGAGGGACCTCTCTGAAGTCCTGAAAAGCAATGGTTTCAGCTTAAAGATTAATGTGCACTTGACCAAGCCACAGTCTTTCTATTCACTTGCTATGCCTCCAAGTGCTGAACAACGAATAAGGATGACAGGAGGAAATAAATGCCTTTGTGTTGTTGGAGAAGAATACTGAATATCCCATGGGCTGCAAAAAAAACAGATAAGTCTTGGACAAAGTGCAACAAGATGTTCACAGGGGCGAAGATAGTGAAGCTTCAACTCACAAATTTAGGACACGTTTTTAGGAGAGGATATTCCATGTGAAGGAAGGGACATCATGCTTCACACAGAAAAGGGTCAGCAAAGGAGAGAAAGATCCTCAACCTGAAAAGCAGAAGGTCAGTGAATGAGGGGAAGATCCTTAAATGGATTAGATGGATTGATACAGTGTCTGTGACGATGAACTCAAATGTGTCAAGGACTCTGAGGATGGAACAGGACAGGACACAGTTCAGACCTGTTGTTCACAGGGTCACTCTGAGTCATATTGGACTTGATGGCACTTAACAACAAAAACAATTATTATGTGGTGCCTCATAGATCATAGGCCTTGGAAAATGTTAGGAGAGACCTTTTTCCTAAAGAAAATTTAATTATCACTCGTGTTAGGCAATTTGTCTAAAGTCATGGCAAAAACAGGATTTGCCAAAAGTTGAACCCACCAGTGACTTCATCTAGCCCATTATGTTTCTTTAAATGTAAGTTATCAATCAAATGCTGTTTCTGGTGCTGCAAAGATATTGGCTTGGCATTGTGCAGTATTTATTCAGCAATTCCCCAGGGCCATCTATTTTTACTGCATTTCACCATGGAAGTAGTCCCCCCAACTCCCGTTGAGTTAAATTTTTGGGTTTCTCCTCAAATAAACCCTGGATTCCTGCAATAGAATCCAAAGAAGCAAAATGAACTGTATGAACTCTGACCTTTACTTTCACATTTAGAGGATATGGCCTTTTCTTTTTTAATCATCATTATAAAATTGGGCGTCCTATCAACCACAAAGTTGGCCTGCTTGGCAATGACTTCTCAAGCCCTGTGACCAGAAATTGCATTTTTTTTTATAGCAAAACAAAGAAGATTTCTCAAATGG
Source organism: Elephantulus edwardii (assembly GCF_000299155.1). Classification (NCBI taxonomy): domain Eukaryota; kingdom Metazoa; phylum Chordata; class Mammalia; order Macroscelidea; family Macroscelididae; genus Elephantulus; species Elephantulus edwardii. The sequence goes on along the minus strand of NW_006399774.1, from coordinate 2,535,717 downwards.
CCTGCTCAAAGAATTAGCATTCCAAAGAAAGAGATTTTTACTCAAGGAAAAAGCAAAGGTTTGTTTCTCACTCCAGAGGAACACTACTTTGGAAGGCTTAGGATGGTATCTTACGATTGAAAATGTTCTCACTGGAAATCGGAGAAAAGAACTTCATCAGAAGCATTCCTACATGGTTTCTGGAAGAGTAACCACAAAACGACAAACGAGCTGCCATCAGTCCATTCCAGATCACGGATGCCCCGTGCATGTAGAGTGGACTACACTTAAAAGGATGTTCAAAGTGTAAGATACCAAGAAGCAGAACCATCCTTATTAAGAAGATATGTCTCCTTGCTCAACTGTGTCGTGATCAACACTGACGCACATAAGGAAAGGGAGGGGGCAATGCCATTTCTCCCCTCCACTTGCTGTCCCACAAAGCATCTGATACAAATTACTAGTCACCAAGGAAAATATGTCCAAACTGTCACTGCTCACAACTACCAAACAGGAACAGTAAAAACAACCAACTTTTATTCTCTGGGAAATTTATGCTAAACTAAGAAATATGTGTATTTATTAAAAAACAACAAAAATAGCACAAACTGAGATTTGTACGCCAATATTCATAGCAGCATTATTCACCATTGCAAGAACATGGAGACAGACTAAATATTCAAACACAAACAAAAGGATTGAGAAAACATGGTACATTCACACAATGGAATACTATGCAGCATGCAGGAGAAATAACTTTGTAAATTATTACCTAACTTGGGATGGACAGCTGGATGAACTAGCTCAGTCATATAAGGATAAATATTGTATAAAATCGTTACTGTAGAATGAGTATAAAGATCCAAGAGAGATGGATGAGGCTGAAAGCTGAGGGATGTGGAGGTGTAGGGGGAAAGGGAGTTTAATCATTGGGTTGTACAATTTGATGTGGGGGGTGAGGGAAATTGGAAGAATTTGTTCACATTTGTATTTGAATTCTGTAAATAAACTAGTAGAAAAAATTAAAAAAAAATTTTAAAAAATAACAACTCCTTTGCCATCAAGTTGGTTCTGACTCATAGTGATTCTACAGTGGGTTTCCAAGTCTGTAAATCTTTATGGAGAAGATGACTACTCCCTTCTTCTCACTGGCTGGTGGATTTGAACTGCCAACCTTTCATCCAGCAAGTCAATACGCCACCAAGGCTATATAAATAAATAAACAGAGATACAGATATATATTTTTAAGTATCATAAAAGAAGTATTTTCAAATAAAAGTGGAAATAGGCAAAACAATATTTTTGTGAGCTGTTTTAAGTATATAAAAAGTGGGCACTGGAGAATAAGGAGTGTGTCGGGTTTGCAGCCTTTCTCCATACATATCTAATCTGTATGCTGAGCAGATTCAAGGAGTGGGACTCTCTCAAGAAGAATGTGGCATCAGAATTGGAAGAAGACTTAACTATAACCTGAATATGTAGATAATACAAACCTTGCTTGCTTGAAAGTGAGGAGGACTAGAAACACTTGCTGAAGAAGATCAAAGATTACAACCTTTGACATGGATTGCATCGCAACATCAAGACGGTAAAAATGCTCACCACTACGGTAAACATCAAGACAGAGAAAAAATTGAAAAGCAGCCAGTTATCTCATCTTACTTGGATCCACAATCAACACCCTTGGTCCCAGCAGTCAGTAGATAAAGAGCAGTATTGTATTGGGAAAGTCTATAACCATGGACCTCTCTCAATTGTTGAAGAGCAATGGAGGAAATGCATAGTCATTCTACCAAAAGAATTGGCTAACACAAGACCATTTCAGGAAGTACCATATGATCAAGAACCAGTGATACAAAAGAAGCAAGTACAAGCTGTTCTGAAGGAATTGGCAAAAAATAAGGCCCCAGGAATTGATGGAATATCAATTGATAAACAAAACAGAGGCAGCCCTGGATATGCTCACCAAGTTGTACCAAGAAATCTGGAGGACAGCTATTTGGCCAACTGACTAGAAGAGATCCATATTTATTCCCATTCCCAAAAGAGATGATCCAATAGAAAGTAGAAACATCTGTCTCATATACTTCAGGCATGTGGTCAAAAGAGACCAGTCCTTGGAAAAGGACATCATGCTTGGAAAGATGGGTGGACAGTGCAGGAAAGGAAGACCTACAATGAGATGGATTGATGAATAACTGGGGCCATGCGGGGAGGTGTGTCGGAGTCTGTGAGACTGGTTCAAGATAGTGCAGGATTCAGAGCTATTGTACATACTATGAGTCACAGGCTACTTGATGGCACGTAACAATAACAACAACATCACTAATAACATGTGCAAGCAAAATCTTGCTGAAGATTATATCCAGAAAAAAAAACCAAACCAACCCTCTATAATAGAATATCAATAGAGAACTGCCAGAATAGAAGCTGGATTTAGAAGAGGCCAGGGCATTAGGGATATCATGCTGATGCTAGATAGATCATGGCCAAAAGTGCCAGAAGGATGTCTATTTGTGTTTTATCAATTATGCAAAGGCATTTGACTACATGGATCACAACAAATTGCAGCTAGAATTGAGAAGAATGGGAATCCCAGAACAATTGTGCTCTGTGAAATCTGTATCTAGGACCTGGAAGTTGTTGTCTGAACAGAGAGAAGGAACACTACTTACTTTAAAGTTGATATTCCATCAATTCCTGGGGCCTTATTTTTTTACCAATTCCTTTAGAGCAGCTTCTACTTCCTTCTTTCTTATCATTGGTTCTTAGTTTGGTGTGTTAGGAATAATATCTCCTTTCTCCATACCTTTTCATTCTACATGTTGAATAAATTTTTCTGAAAGCTAGACTTTTGGAAGAAGAATGTGGCATTAGTAGTAGAGGAAGACTCATCAACAGCCTGCATTATGCAGATAACACAACTTTACTGCCCAAACTAAGCAAGACTTGAAGTGTTTGCAGCAGAAGGTCAAGGACTGCAGCCATCAAAGATCCTCACCACTGGGCCAATTGACAGCATCATGATAGATGGAGAAAAGACTGAGGTTGTCAACAATTTAATCCTACTAAGATCCACAATCAACACGCTTGATATCAGCAATCAAGGCATCAGAAGATGTGTTGCATTTGGAAAATCTGTTGTCAAGGACCTCTCCAGAGTGCTAAAAAGCAACAATATCAGTCTAGAGAATAAGGTGTCTCCAATCCAGCCCATGATCTTCACAGTTGCTTCCTATGCATATGAGAATTGAACCATGAAAAAGGATGGCAGAAGAAAATTCAATGTCTTTGAGTCATGATGCTTGAGAAGAGCATTGAACATATTACAGAATGCCAAGAAAACAAACAGGTCTTTCTGGGGTTAGGTGGGGAACCAGGTTGCTCCTTGGAGATGAGGATTTTAAAGTTCCATCTCATATATTGCAGGCATGTTGTCAGGAGGAAGAGACCAGTTCCTGGAGAAGGACATCATGTTGGAAGGGTAGTGGGTCAACACAGAAGACGATGACCCTGGGTGAGATGGATTGACAGAGATTGTGGCAGCAGGGCCAGGTGTGTCAGAGACAATGAGGTTGAATCAAGACAAGGCGAAGTTCAGAGCCATTGTTCATAGGGTCACTATGAGTTGTGCTCAACTCAATGCCTCATAACAACAAAAACAACAATGATGTCATTTTGAAAATTAAGGCACACTTGATCCAGGGAATGGTCTTTTAATTTTTTTTATCTTGTCCACTACTTACTATGTATGTGAGAGGTGACAAACAGAAATTATAAAATTGAGATGTGGTGTTGTTGTTGTTACATGCCATTGAGTTGTCTACAACTCATAGTACAAAAGTTTTATACTATTTCCTATCCTGAACCAGCCTAATGGACTCTGATATATCTATTTCCATTACCCTACTTACCATGTTAATCCATCTCATCTGGGGTCTTCCTCTCCTGTCCCTCCACCCTTCCAAGAAAGATGTCCTTCTCCAAGGACTTGTCATTCCTGGCCACACAGCCAAAGTTTGTGAGATGGAGCTTCAAAATCCTGCCCTCCAAGGAGAAACTTGGTTTCACCCTCTCTAAGACAGATGTGTTTGTTCTCTTGGTGATCCATGGTATGTTAAATTCTCTTTCCAGCACCACAAATCAAAGGTATTGATTCTTGTATCATCCTTAGTCATTGTCCATCTCTCTGATGCACAGCAAGTAATTGCAAGGATCATGGCCTGAATCAGGCACATCTTAGTCTCTAGATTGATATCATTGCTCTTTAGCACTTCCTAGGGGTCTCTGACAGCAGACTTCCCCAATGCAAATTGTCTTCTGATTTCCTGACTGCTAGTGCCAAGAGTATTGATTGTCGAGCCAAGCAAGTTGAAATTGTTAACAGCCTCAGTCTCTTCTCCTTCTATCATGGTGCTGTCAACTAGCCCAGTGGTGAGAATCTTTGTTTTCTTGATGGTAAGCTTCAATCTTTATTTGAAGACTATAGCCCTTGATATTCTGCAGCAAATGCTTCAGGACCTCCTCAGTTTTAGCAAACAAGGTTGTGTCATCTGCATAATTCAGGTGGTTGATAAATCTAATCCTGATGCCATATTCCTCCTCATAAAGGCAAACCGCCTGAATGATATGTTCTACATATAGATTGAAAATGTATGGAGACAGGATGCCTCTTTGATGCACTCATTTCCTGGTTTTGAACCATGCAGTATTTCCTTGCGCTGTTCAGACAACTGCCTCCTGGTCCAAGTATAGCTTTTGCGTGAGCACAATCAAGTGTTCTGGGATTTCCATTCTTCTCAAGGTCAGCCACAATTTGTCATAATCCACACAGTCAAATGCCTTTGCATACTCAATGAAACACGGTTAGAGAAATTTCATTTCCTCTCATCATCTATAGACCTCATAGTGACACAGTTAGCTGCCTTTCTACCTGGGTCCCTTCCCATCTGTGGACTCTATATTCATGCTCATTTTCCTTCAGTCCAGCTGCCCAGCTAGAGCTGTGTCTCTCAGGCTGCCTTGCAACCAGAAGTGGCTCGCCATTGGCTACAGAGAAGTCGTGTTCACTATTCCCCCAGTCGTTGTTTAAAAGGAAATGGCTTACTCTTTGAGTCCATACTTTCTCCTTTTCTCAAGTTTTTCCCCCCTTTTTAAAAAAAATCTCTTCCCAAAAATAAGCTTCCAAGTATGTTGAGATCTTTTTTAAACAGCAACTTAGCCTGTGGCCTAAACAATACACACAATTTTTTGTGCTTCTATTTCTTGTTTATTATGCTTACTGGTTTTTTAAACATCTGTCTCTCTCACTTTACAATTAATTAACTGTGAACAATGGGCATCTCTTACCCGTATGCATGCCTAGGCAACAGCAAATGCTCAGGAAGTGTCAGTGGAATGACTACGTGGATCAATTACATTTTCAATTTAGAACATGGCTATACTAAAAATAGAGAATGCCATAAAGATGTTTACTTGTGTTTGATTGGTTATGTAAAGGCATTTGACTGTGTGGATCCTAAGAAATTATAGAGAACATTAAGAAGAATGTGAATTACTGAACACTTAATTATACTTATATGAAATCTATACAATAAACCAAGCAGTCATTTGAACAGAACCTGGAATTACCATGCATTTTAACTCAGGAAAGATGTATATCAGGATTGTATCCTTTCTCCACACTTACCCAATCTATTTATAAGTAAATAATTAGAGAGGCTGGACTACATGAAGGAAAATGTGGGATCAGAATTGGAAGAAGGCCAGCTTGATCATGCAGGTGACACAACCTTTCTCGAAGAAGGTGAAAAATACTTGAAGCAATTACTGAGAAAGATCAAAGACTACATTCTTTAATATAGATTACATCTCAACATCAAGAAACAAAAATTCTCACATCTGGATCCATAGGCAAAATGGAAGAGAAAGCATTGAAGTCATGAATGATTTCCTTTTACTTGAACCCGCAAGATGTGTTGCATTGGACAGCAGAGCTACTGTCAAGGATCTCTTTTAAGTACTAAAAAGCAAAGATATCAGTTTAAAGATTAAACTTTAAAAAAAAATTTAAAGACTAAACTGTGCTTGACTCAAAACACGTTATTTCCAATTTTCTAATATGCTTGTGAAAGTTACACAATGAATAAGGAAGACTGAAGAAGAAATGATGGCTTTAAATTGTGATGCTCTCTAAAAGACACAAGCAGACAAAATAACAAATATGTTTTGCAGGTTGTGCAACCAGGGTGTTCCTTGGAGACAAGGATGATGAAACTTTTTTTCCTATACCTTGGGCATATTGCTGTTGTTGTTGTTGTGGGCCATGGAGTCGATACAACTCATAGAGACACTATGAACAACCAATGTGAACCGTGTCTTATCCTGTGCCGTTGATAGCAGATGCCAGTGTGGACATAGACATCATGCTTGGAAAAGTGGAGAAAGAGTCTCGGTTAAATGGATTGACACGGAGACAGCAACAATAATCTTGAGAGAAGGGGAGATGGTGAGGATGGTGCAGGTTCTCAAGGTCACTACGAGTCATAGTGGACCCTACAGCACCTAATGACAACAGCATCATCTCCTCACCAAAACACGTGCTTAACTGAGAGTTAAAAAAATATTGTTGGTAGATAACATCAAATATGATTTATAGCAAACCCTATGAACAACAGATTTTAATCCTGTCCTATTTTGCACAATCTTTATCATCCCTGACATATTGGAAAATTGCTGCAGACACTGCATCAATTCACCTCTTTGAAAGTCTTCCTCTCCTTCACTGACCCTCCACCTTTCCTAGCATCGTATCTCTTTTCAAGCAATAGCCTCTCCTAATAACACAACCAAAATATGTGAAACAAAGCTTTACTGTCCTCCTAGGACACTGTTTGCACTTTCTCTAAGACATAATATATTTGTTCATTTGGCCGTCATGGACTATTCAGCACTCTTCTCCAACACTACAATGCAAATGCATCGATTCTTCTTCTGTCATCCTTATTTATTGCTCAGCTCTAGCACACATAGCAAAAGATTGGGAAGACTGTGAAATGTATCAGGCAGCACAGTTTAGCCTTTAAACTGACACCGTTGCTTTTCGGGACTTTGGCAAGATCCCTGACAGAGGACTTGCCCAATGTTATACGTCTCCTGATCTTCTGGTTGTTGGTAGCAAGGGTGTTGATTGTGGACCCGAGCAAGATGAAATTGTTGACTATGTCAATACTTACTCTATCTATCATGGAGATGTTGCCTACTGGTCAAGTGGTGAGGATTCTTGTTTTCTTAAGTTGAAATGTCATACATATTGAAGGCTGCAGTCCTTGATCCTCTGCAGCAAGTGCCTCAGGTCTTCCTTGCTTTTAGCAAGGCAAGGTTGTGTTATCTGTGTAAGTGGTATAAAATATTCTCCTATAGAAATTTCTCTAAGATATATATTAGTGGGGGAAAGAAGTTATACAAGAATATGCTCCTAGGGATGTTTTTAAGAAATTTACCATATGATCTAGAAAGTAGAGTATAATCTAAGTTTGCAGCATGTAAATAGATAATTTTGAAGGATCGTTTTACAAAGATTTTAACTGAGAAGTGCTCTACCCTTAAAAATACAATAAATACTTCCCTCTAGTATTCTCTGTACTACTTCATTTTTATTTTTTACTCTATGTCTATGTTACTTTTACAGTTTAAAAAAACCACTCCACACCTGTTTTATCGTTAAAATAAAAATATGGTTGACAACAAGTGTTGGTGAATGTATAGAGGAATTGGAATTCTCATATACTGCTGGTGAGAACACAGAGTTATACTTCCAGGCATTTGGTAGTTATTCAAAACATTTACCATAGAGTTGCTTTGTTTTTGTTGTTTGTTAAGTACCATAGAGTTGGAACTGACCCATAGATGACTATGCAGTGGATTTTCAGATGTAGTAATTCACATGGGAGGAGATTGTCCATCCTTCACAGAGCAACTAGTATATTTTAAATACATGCCATTGGGTTGGCAGTGAAACTCCTTACCACGAAGCAGCCAGAGCTACTTAGAGTTATCTCACACCAGCAATTCCATTCCATAACATATTCAAGAGAGTAGAAACACCGCCCTCCAAAATCTTACGCTCTATTTCTCATCCAAGCACCATCCACAATACCTGAAATAAATTTGTAAAGCAAGCATCCATGACGTGGGGATGAATTAGAAGGTTGCGGTCAAGCTACAAATACTGGCGAGGTTATGGAGAAACTGGAACCTTTATTCACTGTTGGTGGGAGTGTAAAATGGTGCAACCACTGTGGAAGGCAGTATGGCGCTTTCTCAAAATGTTGTAAATAGGCATACCATTTGACCCAGCAACTCCACTACTGGGAATATACCCTAAAGAGACAATAACTGACATCCAAGCAGATATATGCACACCCATGTTTACCATGGCTTTGATCACAATAGCAAAGAGTTGGAAACAGCCTAAGTGCTCATCAACAAATGAGTGGATAGAGAAGCTGTGGTATATTCACACAATGGAATACTACACTGCATTGAAAAACAAGGAACTCATGCAATATTATTCAAAATGAGTGACTCTGGAGGACAGTATGCTGAGTGAAATATCTCAGTCACAAAAGGACAAATACTGCATAGTGCCACTGTTGTAGAATGGGACTGACATCAGGGTTGGGGCAAGACTGAGAAAAATTGGATAAATTATGTATACTGCATAGAAACAGATGAGGGAGTGAACAATTTAAAAGTGCTATATGATAGGGTATTATAGTTACCACAAGAATCCAAAATTAAGGTTGCATAGTGGAGTGTACTCAGGGTGGTGGTGGAGGGTGCAGGGGGATTGTATACCAATGAAAAAAATTTTCTTTTACTTTTCAAAGAGAGGAGTGAACTGGGGGGGGGAAGGGTGGGCAGGGAGAAAAGTGCAAGGAGAAAAGTGCAACAATGAATGAATGAATAGAAATTCAAAATATCTGTAAATGTTCTTTAAAGAATGCGGCATGTCCATATGGTTGTTATAGTTGTGTGCCATCAAGTTGCTTGTGACTCTTACCAACCCTTTTTACAATAGCTCTGAACCCTGTTCTATCCTGAGACAACCTTATTGTTTCTGACATTCCTCCTCCATTATCCCAGTCACTAAGTCAATCCATCTCATCAAGGATCCTATTCTGCACTGTCCTCCACCCTCCCAAACATGAGGTACCTCTCCAAGGACTGGTTCATCTTTTCAACATGCCCAAATCCTTGTCTCCAAGGAGAAGCTTGGTTTCATGCTCTCCAGGATGAACCTGTTTGTTCTCCTAGCAGTCTATGGTATATTTGATACTCTTCTCCAGCATCACATCTCATAGGCATCAGTTCTCCTTCTATTATCCCAAGTCATTATCCAGCTATCCTTATGGTAGGAGTCATATCTACCTCCTAAACAACGTGCCACTGGAAACTCTTATGAACTTGAAGAAAAGACGACAGTTATAGAAAGGCTTCAGAAAAAAAACTAAAAAAAAAAGAAATAAAGGTTTCAGGCCTTTTGTTCATAGGGTCACTATGAGTTATACTTGACTCAACAGCAATCAACAACAACAATGAATAGAAATTATATACTAACTGAGGCTAAGATATGGATGAACTTTTAAAACATCTGCTAAGTATTGGGGAGTGAGGGGTGGGAGAAAGCCAGACACAACAGGTCACAGGGGGTTGGTTGGATTCCATTTTTATGGAATATTCTGTTAAATCTATAGAGATTGAAAGCAGATGAATAGTTGCCCGTGGTCAGGGTGGAGGAAACACAAATTGACAATATTTACCTTTTGTTTCTTTTTTAGGGAATCAAAAATGTTCTAAAATTATACTCAGAGATGATAATACAACTCTATGAGTACTCTAAAATGAAACGAAGCCACAGCCATCAAGTTGATACCAACTTATGAAGATTCTTCAGAGCCTAGAAACCTTTATGGGAGGAGACTGTTCACCTTTCTCTCATGGAGCAGCCAGGGGGACAGTTTGAACCACCGACTCTTTGGTCAGTAATCTGATGTGTTACTCACTGTAGCACCAGAGCTCCTTAAAATGAAATAGTATGCTTAATATCAGTAATTTTTGCTTCTGTAAGTGATAGCTCAATCAAGCTATTACCAATAGTTTTCAACATGGCATATCACATGCATTGTCTGATTTGATCTCCCATCCCAAGACACGGCGACTATGGAGAGTAGATGAGAACCTTCGTGGGGAAACACAACATTCATTGAGCAAAGAATAACCACAATATAATGGCACCAAATGAAGCAGATCTGCAGTCATGGGCAGTGGACAGAGTGTTACCCCTCGGGAATACTTCTATAGTAAAAAAGAAGACATTTACGAGGCTTGCCTCCCACCGTCCATCTGCCTGTTGAATGATTCATTCATGAAAAACTCTCTTACCCAGAATATCCTAGTAATGTGCTCACTGAACCTCCTAGGGTGCCCTGTGCATTCAGCATTGGAGAGCTTTCGGGGCACAAAATGTTCCAGCCATCACTCTTTCAATTTATGTCCTACTAATTGACTAAGAGGAAAGAGAATTTTAGACCTGTCATTAGTCTGCATTTTAAAATCATTTAGGAAAGGAAAATACATTTTTTCACAGATGACAACATTGCTGCCAGAGATACTACAAGCAAGGCAGAACAATTCAAGAAGCCATGAATGGCAGGGGTTTTATTTTGGAGTTGTTGTTGTTACATGCCATCGAGTCACTTGTGACTCATAGCGACCCTGTGTACAACAGCCCTAAACTCTGTTCTGTCCTGTGCCAGTCTCACTGCCTCTGACACACCCATCCCGATTACCCCAGTCACTGAATCAATCCACCTCATAGAGGGCCTTCCCCTCCTGCACTGTCCCTCCACCCTCCCAAGCATGATGTCCCTCTCCAAGGACCTGTCCCTCCTTACAACATGTAAGTATGTTAGATGGAGCCTCAGAATCCTTGCCTCCAGGGACCTGCCCAGTTTAACCCTTTCCAGGATGAATCTGTTTGTTTTCCTAGCAGTCCATGTTATTCTCAATACTCTTCTCCAGCACCACAGCTCAAAGGCATCAATTCTCCTTCTATCCTCCTTGGTCATTGTCCAACTCTCTGATGCCTAACGAGTGATAGCAAAGACCATGGCCTGTATCAGATGTACCTTAGTCTCCAGAGAGACACCATTGCTCTTCAAGAGGTCCCTAATTTTGGAGTGTCTGGATTTTTTTTTAATTTGTTGAGGGCTTTTTGCCTTCAATTTAACCCAAAGCATATCTCCTAAAAAAAGTATACACAGGTAAGATTAGGAATGAAAGCCTACTTAATATTTTCATTGGAGAAGCTCAACAAAATTAACCACCAAAAGTATATCTGTTCTCCAAGGAGTCCTGGTGGAAACATATCAGGCTGCTAACTGAATGGTCAGGAGTTTGCCCCCTCCAGCTGCTCCATGGGAGGGAAATGGACAGTTCCCACCCATGAGGATTTACAGCCTCAGAAACACTGTGGAGAGAGTAAGAGTCAGAATGGACTCCATGGCAATGGGTAAAGTTTAGGGTTTATATTTTAACGAAAAAATCTAGACCCTTTAGTTAAATACTTGGATGTTGGTGTCAAAATGTGAAACACAGCCTTCTGACCCAAAAAAAGTAGGCCATAAAGGCTTAGAGCTGGGGATGATTGTTGTTTAATCACTTAGAGAATAACTTGAGAATCAGATGTACATTTTCCTTTGTGAATTAGAAAAACAGCCCTTTCACTTCGAAATAATCCAGGAATAGCTGAGTGGTGGTTGTTAATGTGCCATCGAGCCGGCATGGACCCGTACTGACCCTCCAGTGGGTTTTCAGAGGCAGTTCATTACTCAGGAGGAGACTGCTCTTCATTCTGCCACTGAGCAGCTGGTGCATTTGAACCAAGTGCCTTTGGTTTGAGAGCACAGCGCCTTGTCCCCTAGGCTACAGAGATCCCTGAAACTGATGGATTGTCTTGGAATTTGGGATCACTTCAGTTTGCCTCAAGTCATTTTAATAGAAGAAATGTACTGATAACATCCTTATTAATGGTAATCAGTGAAAGTCAATGTTTATATAAACACGGTCACAATAAACACTTTTCACCATGGCATGCTTGGGCTTCTAGCACAAGTATCAAGGACGCCAAGATCAGGAGTTCTGTTCTGTATCCATAGACTTATTTGTTTGCTTGTTAGTTTGTTTCATATTTGTGCTTCAAGTAAAGCACCAAGTGAGTAGAGGAATCAGATCTTTTTACAACAAACTGATTGGGAGTACTTGCCATAGGAGCTTGGGGCATTCAGGGCACTACAAAAGCTGATGGGCAATCCCACCTAATTAGCATATCTACTCAGGCCATTCCTCTATTCAATCTGATGTTACTTCTAGTTCCTACATGCCCTTGAGACACCATGTCTATTCCCAAGCTTCTTTGAAAGTCTCAGCCCACAGGACTCCCTCCCTCTTCTGGTCTCCTGTATTTTGTACCTATTGTCCCCAAAGTTGGCTAATCATTTGAAGTTTTCTTGGAAACTTAGACAAAATCCTGAACCCTAGTACAGACCTACTCAATCAGAATCTCTAAGTATTTGGTTGGGAAAGCTGCTTGTACAAGAAAGCCACTCAAATTATTCTGAATGAGACAGCCTTGAAACTAACATTTAAGCAACAATTATTCCTTCTCTCTCCTTGCTTCTCTCTCTTTCACTCTCTATCTCTAGCTCAGTCTTTGTCTCTGATATCTCCCTGTAGTAGTCTCAACAAATTGGTGAGTTCTGAAGTGAAGAAACCAGCACTCACACTTTTTAGAATCCGTAACATTTAAGGCACAAGGCAGATTGAAGAAGAGTTGATACTTCTGATTCAGGGTGCTCTCAAAGAATATTAAAAATACCCTGAACTGCCAGAAGGATGAGCAAATGAGTTTTGAAAGAAGCACAGTCAGAATGTGCTGTAGAAAAAAGGATGAGAGAATCTGCCTCATATACTGGAGACATAAGATCAGAAAGGAGAAGTCCTGGAAAAGGACATCACACTTGGTAGAGTAGAAAGTGAAATAAAAGAGGAAGACTCTTAATGAGATACATTGATTCAGTGATGGCAACAATGGGTTCAAACATAGCAATGACTGTGAAAATAGTGCAAGACTGGGAAGTTTTACATGGCATCACTGGGATACAGAATTGACTCAATGTAAAATAATGCACATTTACTAATTCAAGTATCCATCCATTGAAAAAGGTTGATTGACTGTTCACTACATCCCTACCTTTGTTCTAGGAGTAATGGCACGTTACTGAAGAAAACAAACACCATTTATACTCAACAGATGACTATTAACCAAGATGACAAAAGGTCTACTGAATGGGACTCCATAAATAACATCAAATACTTAAACAGCACCTATTTGGACAGTGTATCCTTTCTCAATATTTATTTAATCTCTGTGTTGATCAAATCATTAGAAAACCTGGACTACCTGAAGAAGATTGTGACATCAGGATTAGAGGGAGATTCATCAACAACTTGCATTATTACACAATCTTGCTTTCAGAAAGCAAAGAATACTTTAAGTAGTTGACTGAAGAATATCGAAGATTACACCCTTGAATATGAACTATATCTCAACATTAAGAAAATAAAACCCTCATGACTAGACCAATAAGCAACATCATGGGATATTGATAAAAGATTGAAGTTGTAAAAAAATTCCATTTTACTTGGATCCATAATCAATATTCATGGTATTAGGAGTCGAGAAACCAAAAGATGTGTTGCTTTGGGAAAATCTGCTGTTAAGGACCTCTCCAAAACTCTAAAGAGCAGAGATATCACCTTAAAGACTAATGTAAGTCATTATTGTTTTCAATTACTTTTCATGTATCAGAAATTTGGACAATGACTAAGGATGACCAAAGAAGAATCAATGGCTTTGAATTGTAGTATCATTGGTGGTGGTGGTGGTGTGTGCCATTAAATTGTCTGTGACCCATTGTGACACTATGTACAATAGCTCTGAACCTCACCCTGTCCTGAGCATATTTCACTGTCTCTGACACACCTACCTCCAATACCCCAATTACTGTGTCAATCCATCTTACCAGCGGTCTTCCTCTCCTGCGCTTTTCCTCCACCCTTACAAGCACAATGTCTTTCCCCACGGACTGGTCCTTTTGGTCACATGCCCAAAGTATGTGAGACATGGCTTCAAAATCCTTGACTCCAAAGAGAAACTTGGTTTCACCCTCTCATATCTGTTTGTTCTCTTGGCAACATATGGTATATCTAAGACTCTTCTCCAGCACCACAACTCAAAGCATTGATTCTTCTTCAGTCATCCTTAGTCATTGTCCAGCTGTCTGATGGAGAACAAGTAATTGCGAAGACCGTGGCCTAAATTAGGTACACATTAGTCTCCAGACTGACATTGTTGTTTAGTAGCACTTTGGAGAAGTCTTTGATAGCAGATTTTCCTAAGGCAATTCATCTTTTGATTTCCTGATTGCTAGCGTCAAGAGTGTAGATTGTGGAGCCAAGCAAACTGTACTTGTTAAACAACCTCAATCTCTTCTCCATCCATCATGGTGCTGCCACTTGGCCCAGTGGTGAGAATGTTTGTCTTCTTGATGTTGAGCTTCAATCCATAAAGAAGACTACAGCCTTTGACCTTCTGCCACAAATGTTTCAGGTCTTCCTCAGTTTTGCTAATCAAGGCAAAGTCATCTACATAACACAGGTTGTTGAGTCTTCCTCAAATCCTTAAGCCACAATCCTACTCAAAAAGCCCAGCCTTTCAAATGATATGTTCCACATATAGATTGAAAAGGTACAGATACAGGATGCATCCTTGACAGATTCATTTCCTGATTTTGAACCATGCAGTGTTTCCTTGCTCTGCTCTGAGTAATGCTTCTCGATCTGAGTATAGATTTTGCATAATCACAATCAAGTGTTCTGCGATTTCCATTCTTCTCAAGGTTAGCCACAATTTTTTGTGATCTATGTAGTCAAATGCCTTTGGTCAATGAAACACAGATAGACATTCTTCTTCTACTCTTTGCTTTCTACCAAGATCCATCTGACACTGGAGATAATGTTTCTAGAGCCATAGCCTCTTCCAAACCCAACTTGTAATTCTGGTAGCTCTTTGTTGATGTACTGTTCCAATCATTTTTGAGTTCTTTTCAGCTGAATTTTGCTTGTGTGTAATATTAATGATATTGTGCAATAATTTCTACATCTTTTTTGGAATGAGAATACAAATTTCTTCCAGTCAGTTGGCCAGGTAGTTGTCCTCAAGATTTCTTGGCACAACCTGATTAGCATATCTAGGGAAGCATCCATTTGCTGAAATACATAAGCTGGTATTCCATCAATTTCTGGGGCTTTCTTTTTTGCCAATTCCTTCAAAATAGCTTGAACGTCCTCCTTCATCACCATTGTCTCTTGATCATATATTGTTTCGCGAAATGCTTCTGTGTCAGCCAATTCTATTTGGTACATTGACTCTGTGTTCTCCCTCTATCTTCTTTGAATGCCTCCGGGATCATTTCATATTCTGCACATAGCATACTCAAGTATTGCAACTCAAGGCTTGAATTTGTTCTTCAATACCGTCACCTTAAGAAATGCTGAACAGGATCTGCCCTTTTGATTTTCTGACTCCAGCTTTTTCATGCGTTATTATAAGATAGAGTATGGCTTGCCAAAAGAACAAACAAGTCTGTCTTGGAGAAAATTCAATCAAAGTGCTCATTGGAGAAAAGGATGCTGCAATTTGGTCTCATACTTTGGGCATGTTGTCAGGAGGGTGTAGTTCTTGGAAAAAAATGCCATGTTGGGAAAGGTTGCGAGTCAGAGAAAGAAAGGATGACTATCAAAAAGATCAATTGGCACAGTGACTAATATAATAGGCATGAGTATTATCAGAAATTCATGGGGATGTGCAGGATAGGGCAAGGTTCAGATTTGTTGCTCCAAGAGTTGCTATGAGCCATATCAGACTTGCTAGTATCTAACAGCAGAAACATGTATACAGTAAGAAGTGCTTGAATATCATTACTATTTACCTCAAGTAGCTAGTGAATGAACTAAGACACAGAGAAGTTAAATAACTTGCCCAAGATTACAGTTAGTAACTGACAGGGATACAATTTGAACATCGGGACACTGCCTCCAGGTTCATTGTTCATAACCACTCTGCTCTACGTTTCAGTGTCTACATTTGTTTTTCTTGGCTCCACAATCAATAGTGTTGGTACCAGCAACCAGGAAATCAAAAGACAAATTACACTGGAAAAGTCTGCTGTCAGGGACCTCCCCAGAGTACTAAAGAGCGATGGTATCAGTCTGGGGACTGAGGTGTTCCTGATCCAGGCCACAGTCTTCGCAATTGCTTGCTATGTATCAGAAAGCAAAATAATGACTAGGGATTATAGAGAATTGATGCCTTTGAGCTGTGGTGCTGGAGAACAGTATTGAATATATCACAGACTGCTAGAAGAAAAAACAGGTTCATCCTATAGAGACTGAAACCAGGCTGCTCCTTGGAGGCAAGAATTCTGAGGCTTCGTCTGACATACTTTGGGCAAGTTGCAAGGAGGGACCAGTCCTTGGGGAAGAATATCATTCTTGAAAGGGTAGAAGAACAGCACAAGAGAAAAAGACCTTCAATGAGATGGATTGGCTCAGTGACTGGGGTAATGAAGGTAAATGTTTCAGAGGCAATAAGGTAAGCCCAGGATAGAGCAGGTTTCAGGGCTATTGTACATAGGGTCACTATGAGTTGCAAGCGATTCAATGGCACATAACAAAAACAGCATATTCTGCCAGACACTGGGTATATATTATTGACAATACTCTGCTCTTTTCCTGTTTAAGTTCACAGGATAGAAAGGATAAAGGACTATAATAGCAAAGAATATGTTATAATAGAGAAGTATGCATGGAAGAATTTTACTATAAAAATGTGGAAGGCAGCATAAAGAGAAACATTTAAGCTAAGCTTCGATAAAGGATCAAGAAGGAGGAAGAAGAAGAGAATGAAACAAAGTAGAAAACTTAAACAGGAAAGAGGAATAGAAGATTGTTGTAATGATAGATTATAGAGAAAGCACCAAGGACAGTAACTGACACTGCATGGCTAGTTAAGGAACAGCAAAGACCAACAGTTTCCATGTCCATGTACCAGACAGAAAGGAAATCACTTTCTTCCTGTGAAGGCACCTGGTTGGCTTGGAGACGAACGGACCAAACCCACAGCTCTGCTGGTAACATCTACAACTGGAAGTCATAGGCAGTCAGGGAAGGTAGAGTGTGAGAAATGTGGATGCTTATGGATCGATGATCTCTAGGATATCTTCATCCACCTGCAGAACAAACCAGAACTTTTTTTTCTAAGCTTCAGATTTAAGGAGAAGAAGTAAAAGTGCTAAATAAAGTATTTACAATTTTCATAAGTAACCACACATAATAAAATGCATCAGGCTAAAAACAACTGTTAACAGAAACATCAGACAATAGGCACACAGATCCACCTATGCCAGAAAAGTGAATTTCTAATGTTTGTAGTTTAGTAACAAAAAATATCCAGAGAACAAATCTCCAAGAACAGCAAAGAGGCAAACTTTCATTATCTATATCTTTACCACAATAGAATTAAGTTTTAAAATGCATCTAGTAGCAAGGAAGCATTACAAAGAGTATTCATAGAGAGTAAGAGAGGAATGCAAGCAGATGCGAAAACCTCTCAAAAGTGAGTAATGGTTTTGACAACTGTGGGATAGCACAGTGGATTAAGGGCTGTGGGAGGAGGTGGAATGCCCAGTTCATTCATAGTGTGGGGAGGGGTGGAAACAGAAAGATGCTCCGAGAAACATTTATTTAATCACATACAGAGGAAAGACTGATGATCATGGAGACACAAATCTAAACAGATCTGATCCACGACAGAACAAGCAAAGACAACACTCAGACCTTAAGGAGCACAGCAGTTGATCCACAGTTGGTCCTTGGTAATATCTATAAATGGATAAAGGGAGGAAAGGAAGGAAGACAGGAAGGAGAGAGGATGCAGCAAAGTGAGGACCATGGAACAGAAGATTATAGGTGGTTTCTAAGAGAGGAAATTAAATGGTAAGAAATCAAGAGCTTCCAACAGAGGGAGGAAAAAAAGGTGAAGTGTGAATACCTCTAAGTAAAGATGTTGTGTGCCATTGCGTCAACTGTGACTCACAGAAATCTGAACCTGGTCCATCTTTACCATCTCAAATATTCCTGAGCCCATTGATACAGTCCCTTTGTCAGTCCACTTTGTTAAGCTCTTCCTCTCCTATGCTGACCCTACACTTTTTCAAGCATTATGTCCTTCTCCAAGGGCTGGCCCCTCCTAACAATATGACCAAAATATGTGAGATGAAGCTTCCCCATCATACTTGCTTTCCAAGGAACATCCTGGTCACACTTTTCCCAAGACATTCTCAATTGTTCTTTTGTCACTCTTTGGTATATTAAGTACTCACTGAGGGCAAATCCCATGGGGATAAGAGGTAAAAGGAAATACTTTACATCTATGGCATGGTCATATTGGTTTGGGGTCATGAAAAGAATTTACTTATTATTTGAGAATAATGAATAAATAGTTCATGAAAAACAAATCCTTAGAGTATGTTGTAAAAAAAAAAAGTATGTTGTTCACAAAACTTTGAAGACTTTATAGTCATGACTCTGCTTGTAAACAAGTCGCTTTTACAGTGTTTGAAAGTATGAAATCAGAGCTCGACTTGGATTCCTTCATGCTGATGTGAAGAGAGAAAGAAAACTATCGACACCGAAGATAAACAAAAGATCATTTGTACTAGTAAAATTTTCCCAGAAAGAAAGCTAAACCATGTTGTTATACCTTTCTATTGAGCATCTGGAACTATAAACAAAAGCCAAATGACCCCAGTGATACAAGGCTATTTCAGTGCCAGCAACCACTACTCATGTTTATTAAGCACTTACTTGCCAGTAACTCACTAAGTGTTTTTGGTGCCTTAGTTCATTTAATCCTCACACTGATTATGATATTATTGTCTTCAGTTGTTATGGAATCAACTGCAACTCCTGGTGACCTTGGGTATGCAGAGTAGAATGGCTCCCCAGGGTTTTCAAAGCAGATCACTGGCCTTACTTCATGAGTGTATCTGTATGGGTTGAACCATTATCCTTTCAGTTAGCAGTCTTGAACTTGACCATTTGCACCACCTAAGGACTCCTACAACAACCTTGTGAGGTGAGTACTACTTATTAATCTTCCTATCTTAAAGATGAGAACGCCGACAATCCCTAAGTCTAAGGAACTTGACCTAAAATTAGCAATTGACCAAGCCAGGATGGTCCTTGACTCAGGAGAGAGAAATCTCTACAAATAATCTTGCTTGGATCCACAATTAACACTCTTGGTACCAGCAGTCAGGAAATAAGGAGACTCATTGCATTGGGAAAATATGCCCTTAGGGACGTGTCCAAATCATTGAGGAGTAGTGATGTCAGTTTGAAGACTAAGGTGCATCTGATTCAGGCCATACTCTTTCTGATTACTAGCTATGCATCCAAGATCTAAACAATGAATAAGGATGACACAAAAAGAAGCTATGGTGTTGGGAAAGAGCACTGAACATCTCATGGATGGCCAAGAGAGTGAACAGATATGTGTTGGAGAGGGTGCAGCAGCCAGAGTGCTCTTTTGAGGAAAGAATGATGAGGGTTTGCCTCACACACTTTGGACATGCTGCTAGGAGGTACTATTCCTTGGAGAAGGACATGATGTTGGGAAAGGTGGAGGGTCAGCAAAAGAGAGAAAGAGCTTCAACCAGGTAGATTGCTACGATGACTGCTGCTATGCGCTTTTGTGTGTCAGGAAGTGTCAGGATGGCACAGGATAGAACAAAGTTCAGATCTTGTGTTTATAGAGTCTCTATGAGTCATGTTTGACTCGACGGCAACTAAAAACATAATTGGAAAAGAATTGTAAATGTCTTACTGTCTTTTAAAGTCTAGACAATGCTTACTGGGTTCTGATCACAATACTAATGGTCCAAACCAACAGGGTGAAGAGGTAATTAACCTTCACTATTATCCCAGACCTTTCCTATATGCTCATTTAGCCACCAATAGCCCCCAAGTTATATCAAGTTAATCTATCACTTCATCTTCATTAATGCCAGATCAAACTTAAATCCACACCACAGGCACTGAATTTAACTTGTTTTTGCTGTTACATATCATCAAGTTGTCTGAGACTCATAGCGACCCTGCGTACCACAGTTCTGAATCCTGCCTTATCCTGAGCCTATTTGACTGACTTCAGTGCACCAAATCCCATTGCTCTACTCCTCATGTCAATCCATCTCATCCAGGATCTTCTTCTACTCCACTATCCCTCCTCCTTCCAAGCTTGATGTCCTTCTCCAAGGACTGGCCCCTCCTGGCCTGGTGTCTAAAGTATGTGTGACAGAGTTTCAAAATTCTTGCCTCCCAGGAGAAACTTGGTTTCAACCACTCCAAGACAAACTTATTTGTTCTCCTGGTGGTCCATGATATGTTCAATACTCTTCTCCAGCACTACAATTCAAAAACATTAATTCTTCATCATCTTCTGTCATCCTTAGTCATTGTCCAGCATGTAATTGCAAAGACCATGGCCTGGATCAAGTGCACCTTACTCTCTATACTGACATCATTGTTTCCCTTAAAAATTATTTCATGAGTGAAGCATATGTGAAATGGATTTAACACAGAGTAGACAACAGGCTTCCCGAACAAAAAATTATCTTACTCATTCTAACAGACAACACTTCTTTAATAGAATGTGTTGGGTTAGAGGATGTGGCTGGGACACTATTCTTGTAGAAAAACTATATTAAAAATAATTCAGTGACTACAGAGATTAAATGAAGCATATCTGCTTTATGTTTGTTAAGATACAAGACAATATGTTGAAATATTATTCAATAAAGGGCTTTCTGAAATCCACCACTAACTAATAGAAAGGGCTGGGTCAAGTATACATGCTTTTACACTAAGTGGAATGTTGGACTCCATTACCTTTAAAGTCCTAGTAGTCCAAACCCAATGATTCTTTGTCAAAAGGACAATGACAGCTTTGGAAGTGACACCCAGAAAAGCATTCACAAACCAAACCCAGAAGATTGATAGATTCAATTATGATTTTAAAAGACTTTTGTACATCAACACTAAAATAAAAAAGAGCAAAACAAAGCTACAATGAAATATGAAATACATTTTGTACCACCTAATAGAAATGGTGTGCTATTCTTATTACACAACAAAGATTTATAAATTATCACTAATAGCTAAAAAAAAAACAAAATAAAAAGCACATTTCAAAATCTTTAAAAGAATATTAACAGTCAATTACAAAGAAAGAAAAGCCCATAACTAAAATATAAAATGTAATATGTACAACTATTTCCTTATAAATACAATTGTGTGTGGGCATTAAAAAAGAGTAAGATAGTGCTTTGTTTAATGATAGGAAACAATGTCTGAGATATATTGTTGAGTGTGAAAAAAGCAAGAGGTAACTAATTTAGTACTGATTTTGTTTGTGTGTGTGTGTGAAATAACAATATGCAAGAGAGAGGGTGTATTTGTTTATATGCTATTCTTCTTCTCTTGTTTGTAAGTATTTTAAAAAAAGCTGGTCAAGAAAATTATATGAGATTGTTGATTGAGAGAACTGCTAATGGATTTCCGAAAGAAAGATGTTGAAAGCACATCTACTTTCACTGTGTAATAGCAAGTTTCTTTACCATTGTAAATCAAAATGTTATTCAAGGAAAGCCTGAGTGACATGGCCAGCCCAGGAATGTCTTCCAGCCACCACTAACCCCTGTATCTGCTAAAGGCTGTGGCCCAGACCCGGCACACTCCCACCTTGGCCAGCAACAGAACCACTGCCTGCCAGATTGAGGGGTTGCAGTTTTAGAGTTCAATCCCATCCAGACAACTAGACCACTGTCCCCACCATCTGGAGACACCACTGCCCCGCTGTCTAGAGACCACCCAACTGCCTCAACTACTATCTAGCTCCAGGAGTACAAATACTACAGTTACTCTGGGGGAGACACTACTGTTTAGCTACACCATGGGACCATATAAGCACAAGCTCAAGAAAGGAGCACAAATATACAGGTCCTTCACAAAACATTTCCATACTCTGGGTCACTGTATAGTTACAATGACCTAATATCCACTAAGAAAAGACTCACATAGTGCCAAGAAAGTAGCAGTCTGCCTCAGTCATTATGAAAATACAAAATAAACTTTCTCCTAAAAAAGTAGACCCAATGAATACCCTGAATAGAGAGAACCAGAAGAAACATGTGGCTGTGGAGTTATCTGAATATCTACAGAAGAAGATGCAAATGATGGAAGAAATAATTAAGAGAACAAATACCTCAGAAACAATAATCCAGGAGAAATATATTGATGAGGAGCAACCTGGACACTATGGAAGAAAATGTCAAAGTTGTAAGAAAGAAATGATAGAACAGATAAAGAAGAACAAGAAGATTAACAAACAAACAAACAACCCATTACAAAGCAAAGATGGTACAGCCAACACAGTACTGGAAATAACAGAAAAGCATGAAAACGCAATCCAGAATATTAAGCACAAAATGGCAGAAGAGTCCAACACACTGGTTGGGCAAAAAAGTAGAATTGAAGAGATGGAACAGAGAGTCACTGAGCTAGAAGACAAGAGCCTCACTGGAAACATACTAGAAGAAAAATCAGAGAGGAGAGGCAAAAAAATGAAGAAAACATTAGAATCCTGTGAGATTACATCAAAAAGAACAACATACATATGATTGGAAATTCAGAACAGGGGAGTAATGATGAAATCACTGAAAAAATTGTGGAAGAAGTACTAGAAGAAAACTCCTCAGGTTGTGTGTTGTTTTGGTTTTTTTAAAGAATGGATAACCCACATTCAAGAAGCACAGTAAACATCAAATGTACTAGACCCAAAAAGAAAAACATTAAGACATATCATAGTCAAATTCTCCAAATTAAAAGATAAGGAGAGAATTCTAAAAGCAGCATGAGAAAAACAGTCACCTACAAACGGAAAATAATTAGATTAAGTTCTGATTTCTCACCAGAAACCATGCAAGCTAGAAGACAATGGGATGGCATGTACAGAAAGTTGGGGGGGAAAATTTCAGTCAAGGATCTTATATTCAGCAAAGCTCTTCATCAAATATGAAGGAGAAATTAGATCCTTTGCAGAAAAGAAGGAACTTAAGGAATTTGTGAAAAAAAGATTTAAAACTACAAGATATTTTAAGTGAAGTCCTTCATGGAGAGACTTCAAAGGAAAGTGCATGGACCAAAATAACCAAAAACAATAGAAAAATAAACATGGCAAAAGTAAAACCTGTCCTCACAATAAACACACTTAATATGAATAGACTAAAGGCACCAATTAAGAGAAAAAGAGTAGCAGAATGGATAAAAAAAACAATGTCCAATATATTGCCTATAAGAGACAAAGCTAAAAAAAGAAGAGAAAGATAGACTCAAAATCAAAGGCTGAAGAAAACATATCAAGCAAATGACAACCTCAAAAAAGCAGGAGTGGCAATACTAAACTCTGATAAAACAGATTTCAGAATAAAAACCACCATAAAAGATAATGAAGGGCATTTCATGCTGATTAAAGGCACAGCAGATCAAGAAGACACAACCTTGGTCAACATTTATGCACCAAATGAGAGACAAGCAAAATGCATAAAACACCAATTAACAGAATTGAAGAAAGAAATAGACAGTACTATAATAGTGGTAGGAAATTTCAACACACCACTATCACTAAAGTATAGGTGAACCCAAATCTCCATAAAGATACAGAAAATCTATACTATACAGCCAACTCAACCTTGTAGATGTATTCAGGGTACTGTACCCAACTAAAACTCAATTCACTTTCTTTTCAAGTGCATATGGTACATTCTCCAGAATTGGTCATATATTAGGACACAAAGCAAGCTTCACCAAATTAAAAACAAAACAAAACAAAAATAACATTAAAATAATACAAAATATCTTCTCAGGTCACAATGTCATAAACTGTAAGTTAACCACAAGAGGGTAAAGATTACAAAACCACCTAGATAAAAACTGAATAACTCTCTGCTAGAACATGATTGGGTTATAAAAAAAAAAGAAATAATAAAATTCCTTGAAACAAATGAAAATGAAAATACAACATACCAAAAGGGGATACAGCTAAGGCAGTCCTCAAAAGGCAGTTCACAACAATAGGCCCACACATAAAAAAAGGAAGAAAAAATGAAAAATCAATAATCTACCTCAACACCTTCATCGAATAGAAAAGGAACAACAATCTAATCCTACAGCCTATAGAAGGAAAGAAATTATAAGGACAAGAGCTGAAATCAATGAGATAAAAAAACAGAAAAACAATTTAAATCACAAATAAGAGCAGGAGCTGGTTTTTTGAAAGGGTCAAAAAAATTAACAAACCACTGGCAAACAAAAGGAAAAAAGAGATGATATAATAGAAATTAAGAAATTATAGAAGTGATCTTACAACAGAACCAGATGAAATTAAATCAATAATATCAGAATATTATGAAAAGCTGTACTCAGATATATTAGAAAACCTAGAGGAAATTGACAAATTCCTTGTAACTCATGCTCTACCTAGATTGACAAGGAAGATAGAGATATAGAACACTTAAACAGACCCATCACAAAAGAAGAAATTGAACAGGTAATAAAGTCACTTCCCCATAAGAAAAGTCCTGGACCAAATGGCTGCACAGCAGAATTCTGCCATTCAGAAAGAATCTGTCACCAATTCTACTCACATTATTTCAGAAAATTGAAAAAGAAGGAACACACCCAGAGTCATTCTATGAAGTAAGCATAACCCTAATACCAAAACCAGGCAAAGATATTACCAAGAAAGAAAACTACAGACCAACATCTCTCATGAACATGGATGGAAAAATCCTTAATAAATCCTAGCCTATAGAATCCAAAAGCACATTAAAAAATAATTAATCTCCAATTGAAAAATGGGCACAGGATATGAACAGACACTTCACCAAGGAAGACAATCAGATGGCCAACAAGCACATGAAGAAATGTTCAAAATCCCTAGCCCTGAGAGAGATGCAAATCAAGACAACCATGAGATATCATCTCACTCCAGTAA
>NW_006399774.1:2502826-2509723 GCF_000299155.1 Elephantulus edwardii | reverse complement strand
GGGGGGGGGGGGTTTGTGCGGGGAGAAGGGTGCAACAATGAATGAATGGAATTCCAAAATGTCTGTAGATGTTCATTGAAATGGAAAATAAACAAACTGAATTAAAAAAATAAAAATAAAAAAAGCCAAAAAAAATTAACCATGACTAAGTGGGATTCATAACAGATATGCAAGGATGGTTTAACATAAGAAAAACAATCAACATAATTCACCATTTTAACAAAGAAAATAACAAGAACCGTATGAGCAATTGATGCAGAAAAGACATTTGAAAAAATCCAACACTCTTTTTTGACAAAGACACTCAACAAAATTAGAATAGAAGGGAATTTCCTCAACATACTGAAAAGTATATATGCATAACCAAGGGCAAATAACATTCTCAATGGAGACAGATTGAAAGATTTTCCTTGTCAACAGGGACCAGATACGAATGTCCACTGTCACCACTTGTATTCAGTTTTGTTTTGGAACAAAAAAAAACGACAAGGGAAGGAAATAAACGGCATTCAGATCAGCAAAGAGATGGTTAAACTATTGCTATATGAGATGATATGATAATGAACACACAAAACCCCAAGTACTCAATCAAAAAACTGTTAGGTATTAACAATTTAATAGAATGGCAGAATATAAGATCAATATTTAAAAATCAGTGTGATTACTCTATAGTAACAAAGAAAACTCAGAAAAGGAAGCCAAAAAAGCAATTCCATTTATAATAGTCAATCACAAATTTAAATACGTGAGAGTGAGCCTAACTTCAGATACAAAAGACCTATACAAAGAAAACTACAGAAATTTCTGTAAGACACAATAAAAACCTAAAGAAACGGAAAAATGTGCCCTGTATATGCATAGGAAGGCTCAATATTGTGAAAAATGACTATACTTCCAAAATCAATCTACATTTCCAATGCAATTCCAATTGTAGTTGTTGATTGCTGTTGAGTCGAGCATGACTCATAGCAACTCTATGAACAAAAGGCCTAATGCCTTTCCATAACTATCGTCATTTCTCCAAGTTCATAGAGTTTCCATAGTCATGTGATTTAGGAAGTGGATGCTGCTCCTGCTTCCAAACCTGTTTTACAACTGAGAGCTCCACCAAACACTGGGAAACCATTATGGCACTTGATACTCCAATGGCAAAAGGTTCAGCATCACAGCAAACCCAGGTTACTTCATACAGCACATTGACAAAGTGGAAAGTGCAAAGTGGAAGAATGTTCCTCCAGATATAAAAACTAGATAAATTATGTTTACTGCATTGAAGTCCATGACGGAGAGGACAGTTTAAAAGTATTATATTTTAGGGCATTATGTTTATCATAAGAGTACAGAATGAGGGTTGCAGAGTGGATTATATTTGGGGTGGGGGTGGGGTTGCAAGGTCTGTGGGGGGTGACCGTGTACCAATGAAGGAGTTTTTCTTTTGCTTTTCAAGGAGAGGAGCAAACGGGTGTTGGGTGTAAGGTGGGCAGGGAGAAAAGTGCAACAATGAATGAATGGAATCTCAAAACCTCTGTAGAAGTTCATTAAAATAAAAAAAAAATTTAAAAAATTAAATTAAATAAAAAAACAACATTCATCTAATTTAGCAGTGATTAAGTGTCATCAAGTTGAATAATACTCATAGCAACCCTTGCACAAAAGACCTGAACTCTTCTATAACTAACATCATTTCTTTATGTTTATAGAGTTTATATGGTTTCCAGAGGCATCTAGCTTAGGAAGAGGATTCCACTCCTGATTCCCAACCTGAATCAATCAGGAAGCTCCTCCAAACATTGTACATTATGGGTAATCATTATGGTATTTGACATGACTATGGCAGTGTTAAGTATCAAAGCAACTCCAAATTATTCAGTACAGAAAATAGATAAATGATTGCTATATCACCTAAAGAATATTCATGTTTCAAAGAGATAGAAAAGGAAATTGCCAAGTTTATTTGGAAAGGAAAGAGACCCTGAATAAGCAAAGCACTTCTGAGAAACAAAAATAAAGTGGGAGGCATAGCACTTCCTGACCTCAAAACCTACATCTCACCCCATACACAAAAATCAACACAAGGTGGATCAGAGACCTGGAAGTAAAGTCCAAAACCATAAAGTTCCTAGGAGTCAAAATGGGATCAAGCTTAGAAGCCCTAGTCTATGGTGTAAAGAGACTGCCAAATACAGTCAGGATTACACAGTCTGAAGAAGATAAAATTGTTGAGTGGGGCCTTTTAAAGATTAAGTCCTTATGAGCATCAAAAACTTTTTCAACAGGGTAAAAAAAGAAAACCTATTGACTGGAAACAAACATTTGGTAACACCATCTCAGACAAGAGTTTCATAATGAAAGTTTACAGAATACGCATGGGCCTCCACAAGAAAAAGACTGATAACCCAATTACAAAACGGGCAAAAGTCGTGGAAAGACTTTTCACAGAGGAAGATTTTCAAATGGCCAATAGACACATGAAGAAATGCTCAAAATCACTAGCAATAAGAGAGATGAAAATCAAAACTGCAATGAAATGCCATTTCACTCCAGTAACAGTGGCAAAGTTTAATAGGACAACAAGTAATAAATGTTGGAGAGGGTGTGGTGAGATAGGAACTCTTATACATTGTTGGTGGGATTGTAATATGGTACAACATTCTGGAATGCAGTAGAGTATTTCCTCAAAAAGCTCAACATAGAAATTTCATATTTCCCAGATATTCCACTGCTTGGAATTTCCCTGAGAAAATGAGAACTGAGGCTCAAATGGAGATTTGTATACCAATATTTATAGTCGCATTATTGAGCATCACAAGAACATGGAAACATCCCTGATGTCCAACGACAATTGAATGGATTAAGAAATTATGGTACATTCACATGGTGGAATACTATGTAGCTTGCAGGCGTAATGATTTTGTAAATTATTACCTAACTTGGGAGGGACTGGAGAGCATTATGATGAGTGAACTACCTCAGTCCCACAGGACAAATATTATACCATTACTATAGAATAAGAATGAAGACTCAAGGGGGTGGGAGGAGGGTGAAAGCAGAGGGATAAGGATGTGAAGGGGTACACAGGGCAAATAATCATGGGGTTATACAATTGGATTCATGGTGTGGTGAGAGAAATTGGAAGAATCTGGTCTTAAAAACAATACATTGCATTTTGTAAATAAGCTAGTGTAAATGGGGGGGCGGGGCACGGAACGAACCCTAAAACAACAACCTACTACACAGTGGTAGTAACCAAAACAGAACAGTACTGGTACAACAACAGGCACATAGGCCAATGGAACAGAATTGAGAACCCAGAAATGGAGCCAGGTATCTATAGTCAATTGATAATTCAACAAGGAAATAAAATCTATCAAATGAGAAAATGACATCCTCTTCAACAAATGATGCTGGCAAAACTGGACTGTTACCTGTATATAGATGAAACAGGATCCACATCTCACACCATACATAAAAATCAACTCAAGATAGATCAGAAGCCTGGAAGTAAAGACCAAAACCAAAAAGTTCATAAGAGACAAACTAGGATCAAGCTTAGAAGGCCTTGTCTATGGTATAAATCGACTGCCAAATACAGCCAGAAATTCACAATCTAGAGAGGATAAAATCAATAAATGGGACCCTCTAAAGATTAAATTCCTGTACACATCAAAAACATTTTCCATCAGCGTGAAATGAAAACCTACTGACCGGAAAAAAATATTCAGACAAGGGTTTCATATGAAAAGTTTATAGAATCCTACAGGACCTCCACAGAAAAAGATTGATAACATAATTACAAAGTGGGCAAAAGACGTGGAAAGACTTCACACATATTTGGGTGGCCAACAGACACATGAAGAAATGTTGAAAACCGCTGGCAATAAAAGAGATGCAAATCAAAACCACAATGAGATACCATCTCACTCCAATAGCGGTGGCAAAGTTTTAACAGGACAGCAAGTAATAAGTGTTGGAGAGGATGTGGTGAGATAGGAACTCTTATACATTGTTTATGGGACTGTAAAATGCCACAACCACTCTGGAAAGCTGTTTGGCATTTCTTCAAAAAGGTGAACATAGAAATGCCATATGACCTAGCTATTCTACTACTTATGGAATATACCCAAGATAATGAGAATTGAAACACAAACAGAGACTTGTACACCAATGTTCATAGCAGAATTATTCACTATCTCAAGAGCATGGAAACAGCCCAAATGTCCAATCACAATAGAATGGATTTCAAAACTATGGTACATTCACACAGTGGAATACTACACAGCACACAGGAGCAATGATTTTGTAAATTACCACCTAACATGGGAGGGACTGGAGAACATAATGCTAAGTGACTTAATTCAGTCCCATAAGGACACACACTGTATATGACCATTATTATAGAATGAGTTTGAGGATCCAAGAAGGGATAGGGTGGGAGCAGAGAGGCGCAGAGGGGTGGAAGTGTTAAACATAAGGTAGCACAATTTGATGGATGGGGGGGGGTGGGTAAAGGAAATGGAAAGATTCAGTGTGGAAAAACTGTGTATACAAACTTTGTAAATAAACCAGAAAAGAATAAAAAGGAAATTTTTAAAAATGTGTTTTGTTTTTGTTCTTTTAATCTTTTATTATTAATTTTAATGAATGTTTATAGACTTTGGATTTTCATTCATTCATTCATTTATTGTTGCACTTTTCTCTCTGCCCACCCCTCCCCCCAGTTCACTCTTCTCTTTGAAAAGTATAAGAAAAATTCTTTCATTGTTTTACAATCCCTCCCCCCCAAGTCCACTTCACTACGCAGCCTTCATTCCGGACTCTTATCATGACCATAATACCCAATCATATATCGCTTTTAAACATCTGTTTCAATATCTGTTTAAATATCTGTTTCAGTATTTAGTAAATACTTATTATTGCTGCATTAGTTTTAGAATTGGGATACATATTTTAAAGACTCGAATATATAATCACTTACATAATTTTGACTTTCCCTTTATGATATCTTGCTAAGATGCAACTGTGTAAGATTTGGAATATAACAGCTACAAAATATTTAATCAGACCACTCTTGTAATGGAATGAAATGCTACTAATTTGATCTTCAAAATGAAGAAAACCTAAAGATGTTCTTCTATGAAAACAAGTGAAACAATGAAAAGTATTTCACCACAGAGGCAAGACTGCATCAGTGACATCTCCTGGGGAGACCTTGTCTGGACACGTGATCATAGATAACAAGTGAGGTACATTTTTCCATTAAATTAGTAGAAGAGAGAAGTGCTCTGGAGCTGTTCTGTGGGTGATACAAAAAAAAAAAAACCCACCAAACTTTTACCAACCTGTGGGAGACTGATAATCAGGATGATCTTATTTAAATGAGGAATCTGTTGCTAGGATTCCAGCACCTCAAAGATCTGCAAGCCACCAGGGGACTGATGAGAAGGCCTGGCAAAAAAGAATCAGAGACCACGAAGACCACAACAATGCATTAAGAAACCCAATCCAGAACTATGAAAAAAGAAAAATAAATCTGAGGATGATTCTATTCGTTCTCTTAGCTTTTCTTCATCCTCAAAATAACAGTGCCATGCAAGATAAAGATCATTGTCCAAAGAACAAAAAATACATATCTACTTCAAAACATTTTACTTTAAGAGACTGCTGTGAGAATTAAAGCTAGTCCATGTGAAGTGTGCTTGACACACAAGCATGCCTGATGTGCAATAGATGGTGACGATAATAATGACAGAGATGATGAGGGTAGCTAATGGTTTTGGAGCCCTACTATGTACTTGATGTGATTCATGGTGATCCCGTGACTAACAGACCAAAAGTGCTGGGTGTGGCACATAGTCCTCCTACTAAGTAGCATCCCATTAACTACAGGAGATGAACATTTGATTGATTATAATATTTGATAATACTCTGTATTTGATCTAAGTTAGAGATGTAATGTAGTGTGATGGTTAATAACACGGGTTTCTAAGTTACACTGCAAGTGTTCAAATACTGGTTCCACTATTTACTAATTGTGTGATCTTGAATATGTGCCTTATCTTCTTATCCTCTTAAAGAATAGCTCAGTTTCCTTAACTGTAAAATGGGTATGACTAGTCGTATTTCATAGGTTTGTTATAAAGACTAAGACTCTGTATGTGTGTTATAGGGAACTTTGGTGAGTAGTAAGAAATAGTTCTGCCAACCCAAAGTCACATGATTTAAAGCCACCAACAGCTGCTCTGGAGAAAGATAGACAATCACCTGCTATGCAATTTACGGCCTCTGAAAACCCACTGGAGGCTCAGTTATGGTGACTCAATGATACATAGCAACAACATATGTGTGTTGCATTGAATTTTGTCCCCAAAATACATATATCAACTTGTCTGGATGGTGATTCTCAGTATTAAGTAGTAATCCTTCATTTCATGATCTGTCATAATTGTACTATGAATTGCAATCTTCATCTCTATAAGGTTGATGAGACAGAAGCAGAAGGATGCAATGTACAAGCAGTGGCTCTATCTTGAGAAAATACCTTTTGAGATATAAAAAGGGTTCAACAAGCAAGTACAGATCCAAGGGATATGAATACATCAAGAAAGAATAGGCAGAGGGAGCTCTGGTGCCCTAGTGGCAAGAAGCCATTCTGCAATCCCCAAGGTATGCAGTTCGAATCCACTAGATGTTCTGCTGTAGGAGGGGCAATATCTTCCTGTACCTGTCAGATCCAATTTGATGATTGTTGTTGTTGTTATGTGCCGTCGTGTCGTTTGTGACTCATAGTGACCCTATGTACAACAGCTCTAAACTCCGCTCTGTCCTGTGCCAATCGCACTGTCTCTGACACTCCCATCCTGATTACCCCAGTCACTGAATCAATCCACCTCATAGAGG
>NW_006399774.1:2500244-2502726 GCF_000299155.1 Elephantulus edwardii | reverse complement strand
AAGAAAAATTCTTTCATTGTTTTACAATCCCTCCCCCCCAAGTCCACTCCACTACGCAGCCTTCATTCTGGACTCTTATCATGACCATAATACCCAATCATATATCGCTTTTAAACATCTGTTTCAATATCTGTTTAAATATCTGTTTCAATGCAATATACATAATTTATCCAATCTTTCTCAGTCTCACCCCAACCCTTTAAAGTTACTCAATGAATGAATATAAAACTGGACATTGAAAGGAAAAGTAATTTGCCTTTCATCCCATCTAATTAATGTTTTATAAAAAAAATATGAAAGGTAATAATGACAGGATACAGTGTCTAGGGAAATGTTCTCTTCTAGTGCTGCTCTAACTTGAAATGACCTTTCTAGAAGCCAATAGGCAAGATGGGTAAAAAGACAGAAAGGTGGTATAATTTTTACTCTGCTTCAATAGCTCAAAACTTTAAAACTTTTGTTAAAATCACAATTTTTAATTTATTATTGATTTCAATGAAAATTTACAGAGACTTTGGATTTACATTCATTCATTGTTGCACTTTTTTCTTCTCAACCCTCCCCCCCTAGTACACTGAGTGAAGTATCTCAGTCACAAAAGGACAAATACTGCATGGCACCACTGTTGTAAAGCAGGACTGACCTTGGGGTTGGGAGGAGACTGAGAAGGATGGGTTCAATAATGTATACTGCATTGAAACAGATGACGGAAAACACTGTTTAAGAAGGGAAATTATTAGGGATTTTTGTCATGACAGGAGTCCAGAGTAAAGGCTGTATATTGGAGTGGACCTCGGGGGAGGGATTGTAAAACAATGAAATAATTTTTCTTTTACTTTTCCAAGAGGGTAAAATCACAATTTTTGAAAAACTGTAAGTATAAAAAAACTCCATGCAAATTATTCTAGGAATTTACTTTAAAGGGAAAACCCAGATGTTAAATAATAATATGAAATGACATTTATTACAAATTTAGAAAGAACATAAATGTCTTCATGAGAAATTTCATTAAGTATATGCAGTATTTTCATCCAATGAAATATGATGTGTCAAAAAAAGCATGAGGAATAATACACTTTTTGACATGGAAATGGGGGAAATGTGGGCTACGAAGCTGCATGTGCAAATAAACCACCACTGCTTGTTTCTTTTTAAAGTATACATGTGCATAAGAATTCAGAAAGGACATATAGCTAAATTTTTAAACATTTGAACACTATGTTGGAGTGAAATTGGATGGTGATATAAACAGTTAATGCACTTGGATAATAATTGTTTTCAAATTGAAGCTCGAATCTATTCAGAGGTACCTTGGAAGAAAAGCCTGGCAATCTGTTTGTTTGTTTGTTTGTTTGTTTGTTTTTAATTTGCCACTGAAAATATAATTCTGCTCTGATACATGTGGGGTCACCATGAGTGAAGATCTACAAAACAGGAACTGCAATAACTTTGAATGATGGAGATGATGGATATCTGCATTAACGAGGGAGCTCTGGTGGCCTAATGGCAAGAAGTTGTACTGCAATCCCAAAGACACACAGTTCAAGGCCACCAACTGCTCCACAGGAGAAGGTGTGCAATCTCCTCCCATGTGATTAACTGCCCCTGAAGACCCTCCCGAGGGTCAGCTATGGATTTGTTCCCACTCTATGGTACACAAAAACAACAGCACAACTACATTAACCAATACAGCTTAAATCTTAGAGTGGATTCAGGAACCAGGCTTCTGAACTTCAAATCCCTCTCTCTATTCACTGCAGTGGGACTTTGGGCAAGTTACATAACCTGCCTCTACTTCTATTGATTGAAAATGGGGATAATAATAATTACTACGGATGTCATTTTAAAGAGTTAGGTACAACTGGCCCAAGCTCTGTTATTTTCAATTGCCTCATATGCATGTGAAAACTGAGCAATGAATAAGGAAAAGTGAAGAAGAACTAATGCCTTTGAATTATGATGTAGGCAAAAAAGATTGCCAAGAGAATAACAAGAAAAATGTGTCTTGTTGGAGGAAGGGAAACCAGGGTGCTGCTCTTTAGAGTCGAGGATGGTGAAAGTTCTTGTCATGTACCTTGGGAATGTTGTCAAGAGGAGCCAGTCCTTGGGAAAATACATCACGCTGGGAAAAATAGGGTCAGTGAGAGAGAGGAAGACCCTCAATGAGATGAATTGAGACAGTGATTACAGTGGTGGGATTGAGCATTTTGAGGATTATCGGATGGCAGACGATAGAACAATATTGTGGTCTGTTATTCACAGGGTCACCATGAATGGTAACTGCCTCAGTGGCACATAACAACAACAAGAACAACAAAGCCTTTTTGTAAACTCAGTGCGTTAACAGAAGCATGTTGCTTAGGTTAGTACATGTAATACAGCCCATGTTAGTAAATACTTATTATTGCTGCATTAGTTTTAGAATTGGGATACATATTTTAAAGACTCGAATATATAATCACTTACATAATTTTGACTTTCC
>NW_006399774.1:2491794-2496620 GCF_000299155.1 Elephantulus edwardii | reverse complement strand
GCCTGTATCAGACACACCTTAGTCTCCAGAGAGACACCGTTGCTCTTGAGTACTTTGGAGAGATCCCTAACAGCAGACTTTCCCATGGCAATGCACCTTTTAATTTCCTGCCTGCTGGTGCCAAGACTGTTGACTGTGGACATACACAAAAAATAATAAAAGAAAATTTAAAAAATCTTAAAAAAAAAAAGAATAGGCAGGAGCAGAGTATGTCCATTGGATGTGGAGTTCTTGCGCTCAGAATCTCCTAGATCAATGGAGACAGAAATGGCACAAGAGACTTTCCCAGAGTGAAAGCTTTCACTGAAGCCAACATCCTGAAGTTAGATTTCTAAACTAGAGACCTCTGCTGACCTAGTAATAGGAGTTGCACTGATAACTCAAAAGCACACAGTTCAAAACCACTGACTGCTCCACGGGAGAAAGATGGACAATCTTCTACTGCGCAATCTATAGCCTCTGAAAACATGCTGTGGATCAGCATCAACTCGACAGTACATAACAATCCTAACAGCTTCTAAATTGGGGAAGAATAAATTTCTGTTTGCTAAATCCATCTGTGTTATTTCTATTACAGCAACCCTAAGAAAATGTATAAAGCACTACGAATGATAGTTGAAATAAACAAAAGTTAGCAGGGGTTGTTATCTAGGCTTTTCAACAGGTTCAGAAGAAGATGAGAACTTTGAGTTGAAGTTAATAGGGAAAAAGGGCAAAGACACTTGAAGTGAGTGGGGATGGGATGATTGTGAGAGAAACTGCAGAGCAAGGTATGTGGCTGTGTGTCCATGGAGAGCAGAGTGTACCCACAAAGTCATGTACCTTTAGTTTGCCCTTCTGCAAAAGGAAACTAACTCTTCTGATCTCACAATCTTATCGTGACATGCCTCATCCTTCCTGGGTCGTGTTTGGAATAGCCACAGTCTACAAAATGAGGTCTGATGGCTTCCAGAACTACCTCACCACACAACTTCTGACACTGCCTGAACTTCGTCCCCTGGCTTCCCACCTCATGTCACTGCCTTTGTGTCTCTTATTCCTTCAGTCCAGAGTTGAATATTTGGCTAAATATCACTTTATCAAAAACTGTGTGCCTTACTAACCTTAGTCAGAACTCAGAACTCTTTTCATAGTTGTAGTTCATCTTTAAGGGAGTTCTAGAAGCCTAGTCCATAGGAAGTGAAGCTACTAGCCCAAAGATGGCTTCTCTCTGCAGGTTCAAATCCACCAGCAGATCACAAAGGAGCAAGATGGGCAATCTCCTCCTATGTGATTTACAGCCTCTGAAACCTAGCAGAGGGCCAGGTACAAGTCAGCTCCAACTTCGTGACAATAAGTTATTTTAAGAATCCATCTTTTGAGTTAAAATCCCATAGCCAAAATATTCTCTTAAAATGCAGTCAGTCAGCTGAAAAAAAAAAAAAAAAAGCACAGATGGGACTTGCCAGATGAACTGGGGGTCTCTGGCTAACACTTCACCAGCATATGGGTGTGTCAGAATTTTAAAATGCTGAAATGCTTGACCTCACCTGCAGCCTGAGAGCTAGTGTGTTGTGAATCGGTTTTATGCTGAAAGTTATGATGGCCTCTCAGATCTTGAGGAGGAACATGTATGGAATGCTCGGGGCTCTTATGGCTTCTTTTTATCCCAAGTAGGTGTCAGCAGATGGGGCTTGCCAGATGAACTGGGGGTCTCTGGCTAACAGTCCACCAACATGTGGGTGTGCCACAATTTTAAAATGCTGTAGGGCCCTCGGGCCTGTGGCCCTTGGGCCTGGTTTTAATTGTTTTTGGTCAAACATCCTTCTAGGTTGTATAGCTCTGGTGTGTTCATTTGCTGTACAGAGGTAACTTGTGGTTGCTGTGATGCTGAACACTGTGACCCTGATGTGCCAAATGTGATATTAGTCACCCATAATGGACAGTGTTTGGTAGAGCTCCCTGATTAATACAAGCTTGGCAGCAGGAATGGTATCCACTTCTGAAATAGCTTGCCTCCGGAAACCCTAAGAACTTAGAGAAATGAAGAAAGTTGTACAAGTGTTCAGGTCTCTCATTCATAGGATCATGATGAGTCACCTATGATGCAATAGCACTTAATAGCAGCAATAACATTTCATTAATACCATTTGAGAACCCTGAGTGGTAGGTTGATGTAAATGTTTCACATACTCAGTTGAGAGCAAAAAGTTTGGACATTTGAGTTCACCCCAGAAAATAATTTTTATTAAAGACTTCATCTTACTGCTTATGAAAAGAATGTTGTTGTTTTGGTTCTAGTCAAGAGCATCCCACAGCCACCCTATGAAAAACAAATCTGAATCATGTCCTATCCTGTGCCATCCTCACACTTTCTGACACACTTGAGCCCATTCCAGCAGTCATCATGTCAATTCACCTGATTGAGAGTTTTTCTCCCTTTTGCTGACTTTTGGTCTTTCTGAGTACCATGTCCTTCTCCAAGGAATAGTCCCTTCTAGCAACATGCCCCAAGTATGTGAGACAATGCTTTATCTTCTTTGCCTCCAAGGAGCACTTTGGCTTTACCTTTTTCAAGACTGTTCTTGTCTGTTCTTTGGGCAGTCCATGGAATGTTCAGTACTGTTCCCCAACAGCACAGCTCAAAGGCATTAATACTTCTGTAATCTTTATTCATTGTCCAGCTTTCAGATGAAAAGCTAGTGATCAGAAAGACCATGGCCTGAAGCAGATACCTTATTGTTAGGGTCCACTGAGTCGAGTATGACTCATTACAACACTGTGAACAGAAGATCTGAACCCTGTTCTATCCCGTACCATCCTCACACTTCCTGACAAACAAGAGCTCATTACAGTAGTAACTGTGTCAATCCACCTAGGTGAGGGTCTTCCATGGCTTCGCTAACCATCCACCCTTCCCAGCATCATGTCCCTCTCCAAGGAATAGCATCTCCTAGCAACATGGTACCAAGAGGGTTAATTGTGGATCCAAGCAAGATGAAGCTGTTGACAGTTTCAATCTCCTCTCCATCCATCATGACACTACCTATTGGTCCAGTGGTAAGAATCCTTGTGTTTCTTTGACATTGATATGTGGTCCATAACAAAGGCTGCATTCCTTGATCTTCTGCAACAAGTGCTTCAAGTACTTCTCACTTATCAGAAAGTAAGGTTGTGTCATCTGCATATTACAGGTTATTAATGAGTCTCCATCTAGTCCTGACGCCACACTCCGTTACTCTTCAATAATTTGGAGAGGTCTCTGACTGTAGACATTGTCAGTGAAATAAGTCTCCTGATTTCCTGACTGATGATACCAAGGGTGTTGACTAAGGATCCAAGTAAGATGAAGTCATTGACAGTTTCAATCTCTCCTCCAGCTATCATGATGTTGTTTATCAGTCCAGTGGTAAGAACTTTTGTTTTCTTGATGTTGATATGCAATCCATACTGATGACTGTATTCTTTGATCTTGTGCAACAAGTGCTTCAAGTCCTCCTCACTTTTCAGCAAGTAAGATTGTGTCACCTGCATAATGCACATTCTTGCAAAGGGGAAGAATAACTTCTACTGGTAAACACAAAGAAATCTTTCATTCTCTGGAAATAAATGGGCAAGGTTACAGTTCACTTTTGACCTTAAAAGATAACCCTTTGGGATATAGTTCTACTCTGACACACATGACAAATCAAAGACAACTTGGTTAAAGTACATTGTGCTGGAAAATAGAAGCTCATCACTCATCTGTCAGGTCATTGTATTGTAATAACTCATGTGTTGTTAGACACTATGTCACTAATATTTTTCTTAATTTTTATTTTGTATTGGTTTGCTTACAAAATTTCACACTATCCTTGATTCACATTGTGTTTCATATAATCATTCCCATGCATTATGTTTTCTAAAATCAATCACCATTGGACCTTGTCCATCATTACCCAGTCTTTTCAAGTCCGCACTGGAACCGTCCCATTTCCTTCACCTTTTTCCTCCACCCATGAAACTGTACAGCCCTGTGGTTTCACTCTTACCCATTCTCACCCCTCCACTCCTATCCTTTACCCCTTGGGTCTTCATACATGTTTTACTGGCTATCCTTCTATTTTTACAATAATGGTCTTATGCAGTACTTGTCCTTATGAAATTGAGTATTTAAAATACTGTCAGGGTCATCCATAGCAGATAGATTTCAATAGGGCTTTCAAGATAAGACAGTCAAGGAAGCAAGGCTTATCAATCTGAAATTTAGCTAGTAAGTGTTTTTTGAATCACAATAGAATAGGGGTCAACAGGCTTGTTTGGACACATTATTGGAAAAGACCAACTTATAGAGGTAGAGAGCCAATAAGAGCAAGAGAGACCTTCAATGAGACAGTGACAGAGCAGACAAAGTGATGAACTTGAGCATACTGGTAACCATGTAGATGATTTTATTGTAGTACACAAGGAGGATCTCATGAATTACAATTTACACAGTGACAGATTTCTATATGTCAAACTATCTACCCATCCATCTATCCTTCTATCTACCCACCTAGCCATCCACCCACCCACCCACCCACCCATGTATATATGTATGTAGTATGTATGTATCTATCTATCTAATTTTCCCTCTCTTTCTAACATATAAGCATTGATTAAATGTATCCCATATATTCATATACAAACAAACAAATTAAGATATTTCTATTTCCTAGTATACTAATCCTAGAAGAATAAAGTCACTGTTTTTATGAGAGTAATAGTCATGCTTATTTGCTCAAAGCCAGAAAAACTGCATTTAATAAATAGAAATAAATCCTTAGTTCTTTGGAAATAAATTGGCTGTTGTTGTTGTTGTTGTTGTT
>NW_006399774.1:2475846-2489294 GCF_000299155.1 Elephantulus edwardii | reverse complement strand
AGAGTAATATATCATATGGTCATCCGACTCAAAATGCCCCGTGCCAGTCCATCTCATCTCACCAATGCCTAGTATGTCAATATTTATGCGTTCCAGAGTTACAAAATAATTTTGGACTTTTCTGGTAGCTCCGTGCTGAGCCCCCACTCAAAGACAGTCAGAAGCTGTTTTGAGTCTACACAGCTTCAGGTGCCCAGACGGCCATGACCGAAGTTACCAAGGAGTAAAAAAAAAAATCCTTGAAGCCCTCACTGTCACCACTTTTCTCACTGCCTATCACACTCTCTGGAGAAGAAGGTGCCAAAGAACAATTGCACCCTCCACTCTTGGGGAACATAATGGCTCCTTTCTAGAGAAAAGAGGCAAGTGAAATCTTTTATGATTAGATTTACAGATTCTTCTAACTGCAGTTTGGCTAGACAGAAAATTGAATCAATTGTATTTAATGATCTGCTTTAAATATGTGGAAATGGTCATGGTGATAAGACAAAAAACAAAGAATGAACTTTTCTCCAAGGAAGACCAGTGGAATATCTTCAGTGCCACACATTTCCCTTGTAACCTCAGCACATAATGTAATTGCATGCTTGTGAAACATAATGACAAATCAGTTATCGTCAAGTGGACTCTGACACATAAGGACCCCATTTACATCAGAATAAAACTGTGCCCCACACATTGTCGAGGGCTAATTTTTCAGAAGTAGACCAGCAAGTCTTTCTTCCAAGGAGTTTCTGGGTAGACTTGAACCTCCAACCTCTCAGTTAGCTGACAAATTATATTACCCATATATGACACCCCTCAAAACAAACTAAGGAAAATGTCAGTGCAGCCAAATAGGGACAGCAACTTTTGACCTCCAGTAGGGAGCACAGTCCCCGTCCACAACATCAACACCACAAAACAGATTCCTGCAAGCTCAGACAAGACTTCACACTCCCTTCACTTCTTTATACCAACTCTCCCTCTCAGGACTTCGATTGCTCTACTAATGGGTTCACCTTCAATGGTCACACTGAACACAGAGCTTATAGTTATGACTGTGGAGTTTATTAAGGGAATCACCAGTTACACTTCAGGTTAGGAATAGGTAGGATATAATTCTTCAGTCAAGATAGTGTCTCAGGCAGGTCAGGCCCTAGGTCCATTCACCTGCAGATTTACTGAGCCCTGCCCTGTGGTGCTTAGACAATGTTACAAAGCTTTTTCAGTATTGCAAATGATCGTGTGTCCTTGTCTTCCTTCAACTCTCCTCATTATCCTAAGGGAAGGCAATCAGTTCAGACTCTATAGATTGACAATGTGATAGTTTAGTTCTGTCATTTTTTGGCCTCTGATTCTCTGCCACCATCACTATTGCTGTTGCTGCTCGTCAAATCAGAGTCTTTGTCAATCACAAAAAAACTCTGGTCCAAAAGCATGTGCTGTCGTCTCTGCTGCTTCTTTCTTGAAGGTAAGGAGATTCCCATACTCTACCTTTGAACCTGTTCAACTTAAACTTGAAGAGATGGCAAAACTGACCAATCCACTCATTATTCTACACACTTTATTTGTTTGTTCCCACTCAAAAAGGGTGCTGGGTGTTGCAGAAGAGTACTGAACTTTGAAAAGAACATATATGTCTTGGAGAATGTGCAGGTAGAGTGCTCTTGGAGACAAAAATGATAAAGCTTTACCTCACATACTTGGGACATCTTGCTAGGAGAGGCTAGTCCTTGGAGAGTGACATCATGCTTGGAAAGTCAGAGAGTCAGTGAATGAGAAGATTCTCAGCCAGGTGGATTGACATAGTGGCTGCCACAATGGGCTCTAGTGTGTAACAAAGCCGTGAGGATGACACAGGCTATGACATGGTTCAGGTATGTTCCTCATAGGATTGCTATGGATCACACTCGACTCCATGTCACCTAAAAACACAACAACAACAACTCAAACAGTAGGCTTTATATTGATAAAAAGTTATCCAGTCCCCTAAGTGGAACCATAAACACACCCCAGTAAAATAAATATAATCATGTGGTAAAGTATAATAAAATATAGCCATGTGCCCAGCCATGTGGTAAAAGATAATGACTTGAAAAGTGACATTGAACAATTCATAATAGCACAAACAAACAAACAAAAAACACGGGCCTGTTAAATTCATTCCAATTCACAGCAACTGTGTAGGACAAAGCAGAACTGCCTGAGAATGTCCAAGCTTTGATCTTTATGGAAGCAGACTTTTCTGCTTCATTCCCAAAGGTTAGAACTGTCAACCTTTCAGTTATCTGCTAAGAACTTAATGGCAAGAGCATCAGTTACTACACATTAAAACCAACTCATAGAATTTCTAAGCATAATTTTTATATATATATAAATATATACATAGTGTTATATATATTGTGTTATGTATATATTGTTATATATATTGTGTTTTATATATATATATACTGTTATATATATTGTGTTATACATATTGTGTTATATATAGTATTATATCTATGTATTGTGTTATATATTTATATTTTTACATACATTTCTATATATTTATATTCATATATTTATTGAAGTGGACAGTCACATTTTTCTCCCTTGGAGCCACTGGTGCATCTAAACTCCAATTCTTTCAGTTAGTAGTTGAACACT
The DNA here is from genome assembly GCF_000299155.1 of Elephantulus edwardii. Lineage (NCBI taxonomy): Eukaryota > Metazoa > Chordata > Mammalia > Macroscelidea > Macroscelididae > Elephantulus > Elephantulus edwardii. The sequence goes on along the minus strand of NW_006399774.1, from coordinate 2,486,666 downwards.
TAACTGCTATACTACCGGGGCTCCTTCGACACGAGCCACTCATCCTGACGTGATAAAACAGTAGAGCTTCCCATAGGAAGTTTCTAAGGCTGCTATCTTTATGTAAACAGGCCACATACCTTTATCTAGCAGAGCCACTGGGAGATTTGAATCATTGACTGGTTAGCAGCTAAGTGAGTCAGACACTACACCACCAAACTCAACGTCAAACTTATTGTTGTGGAGTTGGAAGCAACTCATAGCTAACCCTCCAGTGGGTTGTAAATTGCACAGAAGATTGCCCATCTTACTCCTGTAGAGCCGCTAGTGTATACGAACCACCAGAAAGGCAACACCTGTGGGATAGCAGTACAGCTTTCTACAAACTACATCATCAGTACTCCACTTTGCTGTTGTTGTTGTTGTTAGATGTCATTGAGTCAAATATGACTCACAGAGACCCTATGAAAAACTGATCAAAACGCTGTCCAATCATGTCCCATCCTCACATCCTCAAGCCCTTTGCTTTAGAGACTGTGCCAATCCACCTGATTAAGGGTCTCCTCTTTCACTGTCTCTCCACCTTCCTATGATGTTCCTCTCAAAGAAGTAACCTCTGATTAGGTATTATTTACATGGCAACAGTCCAGATTAAGAGCTGCATAGTAAAGTGGACAGGGGTGGGGGGGGAAATTGTACAATAATCAAAGAATTTCTTTTGAAATAGAAAAGTGAACTGGGAGGGCAGGGAGGAATATGTGTAGCAATGAATGAATAGAAATCAAAGTTCTCTATAAACTTTCATTGTTGTTGTTGATTTGCCTTTGAGTCGAGCATGGATCATAAAGACCCTATGAACAAAATCCTTGAAGCCCCTCTACAACTATCAACATTTATCAAAGTTCATAGGGTTTCCAGAGGCATGTTATTTAGGAAGTGGATGCTACTCCCTGCTTCCAAGTAAACGTTTATTAAAATCTAAAAAAAAAAAAGGTGGATCTTCATCCTACTTGAATCCACTTTCATTAAAATCTAAAAAAAGAGAGAAAATATGAAAAAAAAGCCAAAACCCCAACCTCTTCTAGCAACATGCCCAAAGTATGTGAGTTGAAGCTTCATCATCTTTGCCGCCAGGGAGCATTCTGGCTGCACCTTCTCCAAGATATATTTTTATTGTTGTTGTTGTTTTGGCAATGCATGAAATCTTCAGCACTCTTCTCAAACACCACAGTTCAAAGACATCAATTCTCCCTCTGTCATCCTTATTCATTGTGCAGTTCTCAGATGCTTAGCAAGTGACTGAAGACCATAGCCTGAACCACGTGTGTTTTAGTTCTCAAACTGACATCATTGTTCCTCAATAATTTGGAGAGGTCCCTGACTGCAGGCTTTCCAAGTGCAATATGTCTCCTGATCTCCTGACTGTTGGTACCAAAGGAACTGATCGTGGATTCAAGTAAGGTGAATTTGGTAACACTCTTAATCCCTTCCCAGTCCATCATGGTGTTGCCTATCAGTCCAACGGTGAGGATTTTTACTTTCTTGCTACTGAGATGCAATCTTATTGAAGGCTGCAGTGTTTATTTAACCTTCTGCAGCACATGTTTCAGTCCTCATTTTCATTAAGTAAGGTTGTGTCATTTGCAAGTTGTTCTTGTCATGTGCTGTGGAGTCGCCTGTAATGATCCTGTGAATAAGAGCTCTGAGCTCAGCCCTATCCTGAGCCAAGCTCACTGTCTCTGATACACCTGCTCCCATTGCCACAGTCACTGTGTCAGTTCGTCTCATTCAGGTTCTTTCTCTCCTATGTTGACCCTGAACCATTTCAAGTATGATATTCCTCTCCAAGGACTGGTCCTTCTTGGCAACATGCCAATCTTTGAACTTCCCAATCTTTGAACTTCCCAATCTTTGTCTCCAAGGAGCAGCCTGGTTTCATGCTCTGCAGGACAGATGTTTGTTAGCTTGGTGGTCCATGGTATCCAGCACCACAATGCAAAGACATAGATTCTTCTGTCATCCTTAGTCATGGAACAGTGGCAAAAAGCTATGCTGTAATCACAAAGCACATTGTTCAAATCTACCAGCAACTCCACAGGAGAAGGATGGACAATCTCCTTCATGCGATTTACTGCCTCTGAAAACCCACCAGAGGGTCAGCTGTGGTTCAGTTCTGATTAGACGGTACACAACAACCACAGAGCCTGCATCAAATACCCTTTAGTCTCTAGCCTGACATCATTGTTCTTTTGCACTCTAAAAAGTCCCTGACAGTAGGCTTTCCCAAAGCAACTTGTCTTTTGATTTCCTGACTGCTGGTGCCAAGAGTATTGACTTTGAACTGAGCAAGCTGAAGTTGTTAACCTCAATCTCTTCACCTATTCTGGTGCTGTCAATTGGCCAGTGGTGAGAATCTTTGTTTTATTTATGTTGAGATGCAATCAATCCATTTTGAAGACTGCAGTTTTTGGCTTTCTGCAGCAAATGCTTTAAGTCCTCTTCAGTTTCTATGAGCAAGGTTGTGTCATCTGCATAATGCAGGTTGTTGATGAGCCTTCCTCCAATCTTGATGCCACTTTCTTCTTCACAGAGTCCAGCCTCACAAATGATCTGTTCAACCTATAGATTGAAAAGGTATGGATATAGGGTGCATCCTTGATGCGCCCCTTTTTTATTTTGAACCATGCAGTGTTTCCTTGCTCTGTTCTGATAACTCCTACTTGGTCTAAGTATAGGTTTCAAATGACCACATTGTTCTAGGATTCCCATTCTTCTCAATGTTAGTGATCCACACAGTCAATCTGTATCGTCAATAAAACACAAATAGATTTTCTTCTAGTTCTCTGCTTTCAACCAAGATATCCCTAGTGCCACGACCTATTCCAAGTCCAGCTTATATTTCTGGCAGTTTTTTGTTGAAGTCCTATTTCAGTAATTTTGGGTTAATCTTCAGCAGGATTTTGCTTGCATGAGATATTAATGACATTGTTTGATAATTTCCACATTCTTGGTATTTGAACTCCAACTTCTTGCACCCAAATCAAGAATCATATACTTAGACCAACAAGCCATGTCATCAGCATCACAAGGTTTATTGATGAGTCTTCCTCTAATCCTGATGCCACATAAATGAATGTTGCTGTTGGTGTTATTGTGTGACATCGAGAGGACTGGGACTCATAGCTACTGGAAGTGCAAGAGCTTTGTACCTTGCTTTATCCTAGCCAGTCTCATTGTCTCTGATATACTTATCCTCATCACCCCAGTTACTGTGTCAATTCATCTAATCAGAGTCTTCCTCTCCTGCACCATCCCTCCGTATTTCCAAGCTTGATATCCTCCTCCAAGTACTGGTCCTTCCTGGCAATACATCTGGTGTATGTGAGATGAAGTTTCAAAATCCTTGTCTCCAAGGAGAAACTTAGTTTCAGCCTCTCTAGAACAGATCTCTTTTTTTCTCTTGGCAGTCCATGGTATGTTCAATACTATTCTCCAGCAACACATCTTAAAGGCATCAATTCTTCTGTTGTTTTTTATTATTGTCTAGCTCTCTGATGCACAGAGAGTAATTGTGAAGACCAGGCCCTGGATCAGGTGCACCTTAGTCTCAAGACTAACATCAGTGCTTTTCAACACTATGGAGAGATACCTGAAGGCAGATTTTTCACAGTGCAATTCCCCTTTTGATTTCCTGACTCCTGATGCCAAAAGTGTTGATTGTGGAAAGAAGCTAAAATTGTTAACAATCTCAATCTCTTCTCCATCTATCATGGTGCTGTCAATTGGCCCAGTGGTGAGAATCTTTGTTTTATTGATATAGAGCTTCAATCTATATTGTAGACTGCAGTCCTTGACCTTCTGCAGCAAATGCTTCAGGTCCTCCTTGGTTTCAGCAAGCAAGGTTGTGTCATCTGCATAGTACAGGTTGTTGATGAATCTTCCTCCAACCTTGATTCCACATTCCTCCTCATAAAGTTCAGCCTCCTGAATGATTTGTTCTGCACATAGATTGAAAAGGCATGGAGACAGGATATATCCCTGGTGCACACTTTTTCTGATCTTGAATCGTGAAGTGTTTCCTTGCTCTGTTTTGATGACAGATGACATTTAATAGCTCTATTTGCTGAGGACTTCTTAAGTCCTCTTAGTGATGTCAGGTAGCTGTCTGAGTGATGTCAAGTAATGTCTTAGTGATGTCAATGTGAGATAGACTTCCTTTATATCTACTGAACTGCAGAGAAAACTAACCCAGGAAATAGTGAGTTATGTGACACTTGTTTGGTGTGTTGATGACTTACAGATCAAGGCCAATGTCAGATCATGACTAGTGTTAACATGATATGAGGTAAGTAAGAGTAAGGTGTGGCCTTTGGACTGGCCAGACCCAGAGATGCTTAAGCTTGATTCCTCACCCCTACCTGAGAAGGAGCAGAGCCTAAGGCTAGGCCAGCTATGAAAATAGAAGACTATACAAGACCAGGGAGAAATGGTCAGCAAGTGCAAGGAGTAGAGGCTAGATTGTTTCAGCAGGTGGAAGCAGGAGTCCTTATCAAGAAGGACAGAAAAGCAGAGTTTGAGATGAGGTACAGAAGCAGGCAAGATGCATGTCGAGAACAAGTACATGGTGGGTACCCATGCTCAGAGGTAGCACAAAGATAAGTTGGGGACCAGGATGGCTGGCTGACCCTTGGGAAAAAGAATAAGAGTGAAGCAGCAAATAAATCTCTGAGGCCTCAGAATCACAGAGACGGTCTCATTTCTGAGCCTGAGACACCATCTGAGCAGGGCAGCAGCAAAGACTTTGCTTCACAGTCACAGATGGATGGGCCCCAAGCTCCCTAAGTGGCCATGATGAAGAGAAGCAGCCCTTTACCATTTCCAGTCTTGAATATGACATTGTTATAACTTTGGGAGTGTTCTTAGTTTTTCAGAGCCTCAGATTCCTAATCAGTAAATAAGAGTCATGGGATATATCTCATAGACTTGACAAGGTTTAGATAAGATAGTATGTATGAACCATTTAAGACAATATCTTGTCTGTGGTAAAGCTAAATAAATGTTTCTTACTTTCATTTACCATATATATATCAGTTTATTACTGCAGCTGTAGCAAATCAATACAGTAGATTAACCCTTTAACAAAAGGTGTCCGAGATAAGCTCTCAGTTACTAACAAAAGGTCAATGACTTGACCTCACCAGCAGCTCCTTAGTAGAAAAGATGTGGGAATCTGTTCAAAAGGGATTCCAGCTTAGGAAGCTTCACTAGGTAGTTCCGTGCTATCCTGTAAGGTCACAAGGAACCAGAATCAGCTCCACTGCACACAGTGACAACACAACAAAATATATTCCATTTCTCTAGGTCAGGACTCCAGAACGAGTCTTACTAGACGAAGGCAACATTTTTCGTGATATAAAAGATATTAACATGTGAGCAGAGAAGAGGAACTGACTACCACTAGTAAAAAGAAAGAAGTCAGAACCACTGAGAAAGAAAAGGATTTGCATTGAGAACCTCTGAGACCCAGGAGAACATGACGCAAAATAAACGAGATCTCCATACAGATACTGTCTCCCTCTCCAAAGCTGACACAGACAGAAAGTGTTCCCACAGCTGGCTCTCTGAATTCAAGCATCAAGTTTCCTTCCTAAACTCTAAGAGGAAACATTTGACTTTGTTAAACAATCTTCCTGTAGTTCTGATGATTGGATACGTAAGAAAGGGTTCCAGTGGTTTAGTGGTAAGGAGTTGTGCTGTCAATCCAGAGGCATGTGGTTTGAATTCACCAGCTGCTCCACAGGAAAAAGATGGGAAATATCCTCCTGTGCAATTAGACAGCCTTTGAAAACCCTTTAAAGGGTCAACTATGAGTCAGTTCAGACTCAATACTACATAACAGATAACTAAGACAGATCCTTATGTAAGGAGCCCTAGTGGCACAAATACCTGTTACTGTTTTCCTACTGTTCATAGGGTTTTCAAAGACTTGTTATTTGGGGTTGGGTGGAGATGAATAAAGATGCGATAAATTATGTATACTGCATTGAAACAGATGAGGGAGAAAACTGTTTAAAAGGCATATATGATTAGGTATTATTGTCATGACAGGAGTCCAGAATGAAGGTTGTTTAGTAAAGTGGACTTTGGGGGAGAGATTGTATAACAATTAAAGAATTTTTCTTTTACTTTTCAAAGAGAAGAGAGAACTGGGAACTGGGAGTGGGGGGAACAGGACAGGGAGAAAAGTGCAACAATGAATGAATGGAAATTTTCATTAAAATTAATAATAATAAAAGTAAGAAATAAACATAAAAAATAAAAGCGGATGATCACTCCTGCTTCCTAGTCTGTCTTAATCTAGAAGCTCTGCTGCAGCCTGTACCCCATGGGTGATCCTTTTGGTATTTGAAACACTTGTTGGCATAGCTTTCAGCCCCAGAACAACCCACAAGTTACCTTAGTACAGCAAGTTGACAGACAAGTGCTTTACTAATAAGAGCAAACAATAAGTAAGCAAGTAGAGACTCACATAAGATACAAAGTAATTGTTATTGTTGGGTACCATTGAGTTGGAACTGTCCCTTTCATGCATTTTCAGACAGTAAATTGCATGGAAGGAGATTGCCCATCTCCTCTCCTACAGAGCAGCTGGTGGATTTGAACTGTATACTTTTGGAATTGTAATGCTGCTTCTTACCACAAGGTCACCAGAAATACAAATGAATTAATTTTGTTGTTGTTGTTGCATGTTCCTGTACATTTCTTTATTGTAAATGTAAACACAGTAAACATTGGAGAAAGATTTCATCATTTTCTCTCTGTGAAGCTTAACATTTAAAGTCTATGCTTGCGCCCACACCCACCTCCAGCTTACATGCAGTTATCTTTTCAAGACACTATGATCTCTGGACAATTTTATAAGCATATCTGTACCCTGCAACATTTAAAACCATTTTGTAACTGTATACAATCCTGGTTTAATACTATCATTCATGTAGTTCCCAAGGTGAGTACATTTACATAATTGTTGTTGTTGTTATGTGCCATCAAGTCACTTGTGACTCATAGCGACCCTATGTACAAGAGCCCTAAATGCCGTTCTATCCTGTGCCAACTTAGCCTTCTCAAACACACTTATTCCCACCACTCCACTCACAGAATCAATCCATCTCATCGAAGGTCTTCCTTTCCTGCACCACCCCTCCACTCTCCCAAACATGATGTCCCTCTCCAAGGCCCAGTCCCTCCTTGCAACATGCCCAAAGTATGTCAGACGAAGCTTCAGAATCCTTGACTCCAAGGAGCATTCTGGCTTCACCTTCTCCAGGACAAACCTGTTTGTTTTCCTAGCAGTCCATGGTATAGTCAACACTCTTCTCCAGCACCACAGCTCAAAGGCATCAATTCTCTTTTTATCATCCCTATTCACTGTCCAATTCTCTGATGCATAGCACGTTATTTCAAAGACTATAGCCCGGATCAGGTGCACCTTAGTCTCTAGCCTGATGTTATTGCTCTTCAGTACTCTTGAGAGGTCCCTCACAGCTGACTTTCCCAATGCAATTCATCTCTTGATTTTCTGGCTACTGTTACCAAGAGTATTGACTGTGGAGCCAAGTAAACTAAAACTGTTAACTATCTCAATCTCTTCACCATCCATGCTGATGCTGCCAATTGCCCAGTGGTGAGAATTTTTGTTTTCTTGATGTTGATCTTGAATCCATATAGGAGGCTGCAGTCCTTGACCTACTGCAGCAAGCACTTCAGATCCTCCTCAGTTTCAGCAAGCAGGGTTGTGTCATCTGCATAATGCAGGTTGTCGATGACTCTTCCACCAATCCTGATGCCACATTCCTCCTTGTACAGCCCAACATCTCAGATGATCTGTTTTGCATACAGATTGAAAAAGTGTGGATACAGAATACATCCCTGACAGACTCTCTTCTTGATTTTGAACCATGTCTCCTTGCTCTGTTCTGATGACTGCCTCTTGGTCCAAGTATTGGTTTCACATCAGCACATCAAATGTTCTGGGATTCCCGTTCTTCTCAGAGTCAGTCACAGCTTGTTGTGATCCACACAGTCAAAAGCCTTTGAATAGTCAATGAAGCATAGATAGACTTTCTTCTGGTATTCTTCTTTTTCTGCCAAGAACCACTTAACATTAGCTATAATATCCCTTGTACCACGACCTCTTCTAAATACAGCCTGCACATCTGGCAGTTCTCTGTTGACATATTGTTCCAAACATTTTTGGATAATTTTCAACAGAATCTTGCTCACATGTGATATTAATGATATTATTTGATAATTTCCACACTCTGTTGGGTCACCTTTCTTTGGAATGGGAACAAGTATCAATCTTTTCCAGTCAGTTGGCCAGCTGGCTGTTCTCCAGATTTCCTGACACAACTTAGTGAGCACATCCAGGGCAGTGTCTGTTTGTTGAAATATGTCAAAACATTAAAATCTGTGTTGAAAACATCATAGTAAGTCAAACCATAAAGTCCCTAGATGTAAATGTTTTTGAGGACTGCTACTCAATGCAAAGCATGCACACCTTCATGACCACTCAGATGAAGCTGGAAAGTAATTACAATACAAGGTAATTGGCAAGATGCAAATAATATAGTCTACAATCAATAATACCTTGGTACCAGCAGTCAGGAGGTCAGGATATGTATTGTGTTGGACAAGTCTGCTGTCAGGGACATTTTCAAATTACTGAGGAAGAACAAAGATGTCAGTGTGAAGACGAAAGTGAGTTAGATACAGTCCATGAACTTTTTCCATCACTTGCTATGCATCTGACAGTTGAAGAACAATTAAGACTTTATAAGTACTGATACCTTTAAGCTGTGCTGTTGGAAAAAGAGTACTGAATATCTCATAGACGGCCAAAAGAACAAACAGAAATATCTTGAAGAAAGTATAGCCAGAATGTTCCTTGGAGACAATGATGGCAAAGCTTCATCTCCTCTACGTTATATTTCATTGTTTTTTTATGTTATGTTTGTTGTGTTATTATGTTATGTTATATTATGAAGTTATGTTTGTTATGTTTTATGCTATGTTATGTTATACTATGTTATGTTATTATGTTGTTATGTTAAGTTGCTGGGATAGGCTATTCCTTAGAGAGGAACATCATCCTTGGAAAGGAGGAGAATCAGAGAAAGATAGGAAGACTCTCAAGGTGGATTGACACGGTGACGGCAGCAATGGGCTCGAGTGAGCCAGAGATTGTGAGGTTGACATAGGATAGCACAGGGTTCAGATCTGTCAATTCAGAGGGTCGCTATGAATTACACTCAACTCACTGACACCTAACTAACAACAGTGGCACAATGGTTGTGTTTATTTTTTTGCCAAAAGGCCAGTAGTTCAAAATCACCTTGTTTCAGTAAAGATTTGCAGTCTTAGAAATCATGTAGGGAATTTCTACCCAGTCCTGTGGAGTTAGAATTTGAGTGTGAGTTAGCATTGACTCAATGATGATGAGTTTTTACAATTACAGTAGATCCAGAATGTCTACGTCACAGCATTCTTAAATGTACTCACATTTGCAAAGGCTAATTCATCGTCGAACATAACTTCTCACTGGTTCTGGTGATAAAGATAAGTGCGGGGCCAGTAGTCAGCCTACCATACTCTGTACTACTTTTTCAGTTTCTTTTGACTGTGTTATTGTCAATAGATATGGATTGATTTGAATAGATTTCATAGTCATCCTTCGTAGAGCATTAGTACACTATGGGCACTGGCCTGTCCAACATCATCCTCACAATTGCTGCCATACTTGGGCTCATTGTTACAGCCACTATGATGATCCATCTCTTTCAGAGTCTTCACTGACCCAGGGATACTCTTGTCCAGGGACCAGTCCCTCTGGATAACTGGCCCACAGAAAGTGAGACAGTCTCAGCATCCTCATTTCTAAGAAGACAAATGATAACAGTTTTATTCTGGTCCGTGGGATATTTAATATTCTCTCTCAAATCCATAACTCAAAGACATCAACTCTCCCTAGCCTTTCAAATTCATTGTCTAACTCGCCTACTGTGGAGATCCCCAAATCCTGACGAGACTAGGCTAGCTGAAGGAGGTCAACTAGAGGTCAGGAGCAGGAACCCTCCCTTAAAGCAAATTCCGTGATGATTAAATTTCCAGATGTCCTTTGATAAATTACATGTCGTCAATGACTCCAGTTATACAACAAGCAGACACTTGTGCCTCGGTGTTCACCACAGCCGTAACTCACAAAAGCCAAACGGAGACAAAGCAAATGCCCATCAACAGGGGACTCTATCACCCAACGGTAGTATAACCGATACTATTGAGTAATAATTAGCTATAAAGAAAATTGAGACTCTGACACAGATTAACTCACAAAACATTATACTGATTTTAAAAAAATTAATTATACTGAATAAAACAAGACACAAAAGGACAAAGAGTGTATAATCCACCTCTACAAAATACAATAGGTGAGTTTACAGAGACAGAAAATACATTGGTTATCACAAAGGGCTGAAGAAAAGAGGAATGTGGAAATAGGGCTTGCAGGGCATAGAGCATCTGTTTGGGGAAATAATATTATGAATGTAGTCAGTGTTGATAAATAATAAATATATTAATGTATGAAATGTCAAACTTTATGTTATGCATATTTTACCACAATAAAATAGAGAATGTGGATCACAAGGTTTGATTATTTTGACTGAGATCAAAGTTTCATAATTATATTTCTATGTCAACTTTATAAAATTGTGTACTTTATGTATGTACAGTGTATACTTCAATAGATCTATTCTTTTTTACTTTTTTATTCATTTATTATT
>NW_006399774.1:2467086-2472563 GCF_000299155.1 Elephantulus edwardii | reverse complement strand
TCTTTAGAGAGGGACATCATGCTGGGCAGAGTGGAGGGACAGCGCAGGAGGGGAAGACCCTCTATGAGGTGGATTGATTCAGTGACTGGGGTAATAGGGATGGGTGTGTCAGAGGCAATGAGATTTGCACAGGATAGAGCAGGGTTTAGGGCTGTTGTACATAGGGTCGCTATGAGTAGCAAATGACTCGACGGCACATAACAACAACAACAACAATAGGGCTTTGATTCTTAGAAGGTCCCATTCATCATATTTTATATTCTCTTGGTTGTAGGTTAATAGATCCATTTTTATTTTTTTATTTTAAAAAAAAACCCAAACATTTATTTCATATTATTTTGCATATAAAATCTGTATACATTGTGTTTCACACTTTCCTTCATTAATATTTTCTTTCATAAAATAATTCCCATACATTGTATTTTATAAATTCAATCACCATTAAACTATACCCACCATTACCCTACCTTTTCAGGATCTTCCCCATGTCCTTCACCTTCTTGCTCCACCTCATGCAATCCCGTGATTTCCACCCAGCCATTCCTCTGCTCCCACTCTGTCCTCATTGGACCTTCATATGCATTTTATTAGCTATCCTTCTACCTTTACAATAATGATCTTATGCAATACTTGTCCTTACATGACTAAGTTAGTTCTCAGCTTCTCTCCATTCTCTCCCTTGTTGTGTAGTATTTTTTAAAATCATTGCTCCTGAGTGCTGGTTAGTATTCCATAATGTGAATGTGCCTCAATTTCTCAATCCATTTATTAGTTATTGGACATTTGGTCTGTTTCCATATTCTTGAGATTGTGAATAACACTGCTATGAACATTAGTGTACAAAACTCCTTTTGTGGCTCAGTCCTAATTTCCTTGATATATATTCCTAGCAGCGTAGTACCTGGGTCAAATGGAAATCCTACGTTTAGCTTTTTGAGGAAATTCCAAACTTCCTCCCAGAGTGGTTGTGCCATTTTATAATCCTACCAAAAATGTATTAGAGTTCCTATCTCACCACATCCTTTGCAATAGTTACTGTTTTCTGTCCTGTTAAACTTTGCCACTGCTACTGGGGTGGATGATTATCTCATTGTTGTTTTGATTTGCAACTCTCTGATTGCCAGTGATTTTGAGTATGTGTCAGTTGACCATCTGAATGTCTCCCTCTGTGAAAAGCCCTTCCATGTCTTTTGCCCATTTTGTAATTTGGGTATCAGTCTTTTTCTTGTGAAGGCCCTGTAGTATTCTATAAAGTTTTGTTACGAAAACCTTGTCTGAGATGGCATTGCCAAAATTTTTCTGCAGTCAGTTGGCTTTCTTTTCACCATTATTGGAAAAGTTTCTGTTACACACAGGAATTTAATCTTTAGAAGGGCCCATTAATCAATTTTATCCTCTCCTGGTTGTGAATAATAGATCCATTTTTAAAACATTAAGTTTGAATGGCATTCATTTAAGCGTTCAAACATCATTGAAGCTCATAGTGACCCTACTGGGCTGAGTACAACGTTACACCCCATAGAGTTTTCCAAGGATGTGATCTTTATGGGAACAGATTCCCCTTCTTTCTCTTACACAGTAGCTCGTGGATTTGAATCACCAGCCTTTAGATTGGCAGCCAAGCATTTTAACAACTTTACAATAAATAAACCCAATTTCCTGAGTGTTCTGTTGAAGTTTCCATTTCTAGAATGTCAAAGTGAACTTCCTTGAGTTTGGTTTTGGTATTTTACTTACTTGTTTATTGGTTTGTTCTGCTTTCTCAGACTCCAGCTCTAGTCTCCATTAATAACAGTAATCATTACTATAAATTGGATCATTTTCTATAGATTGGTAAGAATTCATATGCTTTGACTTTGTGTACCATACTGTCCCTAATATAAACCTCGAGGCAGACACAGAACTGTGCTTTTATAGAGGAAGAATCTTACCACAAAGGTTACTCACTAATAAAAGGTAAAATTGTTGTTGTTGTTATGTGCTGTTGAGTTGTTTGCGACTCATAACGACCCCGTGTACAACAGCCCTAAACCCTGCTCTATCCTGTGCCAATCGCACTGCCTCTGACCCACCCAGCCCGATTACCCCAGTCACTGAGTCAATCCATCTCATAAAGGGTCTTCCCCTCTTGTGCCATCCCTCTACCCTCTCAAGCATGATGTCCCTCTCCAAGGACCTGTCCCTCCTTGCGACATGCCCAAAGTATGTCAGACGAAGCCCCAGAATCCTTGCCGCCAAGGAGTAGCTTGGTTTAACCCTCTCCAGGACGAATCTGTTTGTTTTCTTGGCAGTCCATGGTACATTCAATACTCTTCTCCAGCACCACAGCTCAAAGGCATCAATTCTCCTTCTGTCCTTCCTAGTCATTGTCCAACTCTCTAATGCAAAACAAGTAATTGCAAAGACCATGCCTGAATCAGGCACACCTTAGTCTCCAGAGAGACACCGTTGCTCTTGAGTACTTTAGAGTGGTAAAATTAGCATTGAAAAACTGATTGTCTGAGGCCAGAGAGCATGGTTTGACCTCCACACTGTATCCTTGCTTCCAGCAAGAGCATCCTGATTCCACTTCAAGGATGCTCCCCTCCTTCCACCTCATCAGCCAACATGTTCTGCCTTTCCACGTGAGGGCTTCTATTCTTTCTGACTCTGAATCATCAGCTTTTCCTTTGAGGGGAAAAGAAAATCACAAACTAGATTTAGTCTAGAAATAAAAATTTCACTTGTATATTTATTAATGAGCTAATCCCTACTAATAGAATATTGCTGCTGTTGTTGGATGTCTTTGGTCAACACCAACTCATAATGACCTTATGCTTAACAGAACGAAATCCTGCCCCAGCGTGCACCATTTTAGCTATCAGCACTGTGCAAAAGGTTGCTGGAGTCACTGTGTCAATCCATTTTATTCAGGATCTTCCAGGTCCTTAATAAAGGACAATTTTCATATGATCCTTCTAAGAAGTGCAGAAAAACCACTTGGAAAAATACCACACTACTACTAAATTATCTGAATTGATGGATTAAAGTAATTTAATGTGATAAAAATTAAATATGTAGATGTATTTAGAGAATACATCATATTAAAATATTTAAAAGAAAATATTGAACTCAATCCATTCATTATTGAAAAATAAGTGTTACCAAGCTAGAGTTAACTACCATAATCTGAGCAAAACTCCTACAAAAATATATAGGATATATCTTTTCCCAGTGGACTTACTGCCTCTGAAAACCCACTGGTAGATAAGCTATAGGGCAGTTTCGACTTTATGGTACTTAACAACAAAAAAAAAAATTGTTAAAAGGATGTTTTCATCATTGTTATTAGGTGCCATTGAATGTAACTCATAGAAACCTTCTGAACAAAAGATCTGAACCCTGTCCTATCCTGTGTCACTCTCATTATCTCTGACATATCCAAGCCCATAGCATCAGTCACTGTGTCAATCCATCTAGTTAAGTATCTTTCTCTCTTTCACTGATTCTTGACTTTTCCAAACACGATGTCCCTCTCCATGGCATAGCCTCTCCTGACAACATACCCAAAGTATGTGAGGGTAAGATTGGTTGTACATACAGGATATATATGTATAATGTTGAAAGGAAGAAAGGGAAAGACTCAAGTAGGCAGAAGATTGGGGAAAGTGGAGAAGGAATTGGCAAGGTACAATGAAGACTTGATGAAATGGGATAATAAATGGCATGGATCAACAGTAATTCATTGTATAAAGCACAATGTATAAGAATGACTGTCTACAAACCAATAAAAAACAAAATGGTAAAATGGTAAATTTTTTCTTCTGAAATTAGAAGTGAAAAAAAGAATGCCTGTTATCATTCTTCTATTCACATACGGTCCTAGTTAATAAAAGAGAAAGAAGATATAAAGCTAGGAAGAAGAAATAAAAATCTCCCTACTTATAGGTTACATGATTGTGTATTTGGAAAATCCAAACAGATCTACAGATAAAATTATTATCATTATGAAGTTAAATTTTTATCATTATGAAGCAGGTGTTTGGGTGGTATCATTGGCTAAGAACTCAACACATAATTGAATGGTTGATGGTTTAAATTTATGGTTATGGGAAACAAGGCTAGCAATTTTTTCCAAAAGGTCATAGCCTTGAAACTCTATGGAATAGCTAGCTCTACTCTGAACACATGGAGTCACCATGAGTTGGAATTGACTCAAGAGCAACTAGCAACAACAAATTAATAGAGCAAGTTTGTTGGATACAAGCACAATATGTAAAAACTTATTGGTATTTCTATGCAGGGGTGACAGGCTTTTTTGTTGTGGTGTTTGTTAGGTCCATTGAGTCAACTCTAACTCATAGCAGCTCTGTGAATAACAGACCTGAACCCTGTCCTATCCTGTGACACCGCATCACTTCTGATATCCTTGAGCACATTGCTGTAGTCACTATGTCAGTTCATCTCATTGAGAATCTTCCCTTTTTTTTGCTGACCCTCCATCTTTCCAAGCATGATGTCCCTTTCCAAGGAATAGTCTCTTCAAGGAACATGTCCAAAGTATGACAAATGGAAGCTTCATCATCAGTGCTTCAAAGGAACACACTGGCTGCACTCTTTCCAAGACTTATCTCTCTCTTTGTTCTCTCAGCAGTACATGGGACTCTTCTCCAACACCACAACTCAAAGGCATTCATTTCCTCCTGTCACCCTTAGTCATTGTCCAGCTTTCAGATGTGTAGCAAGTGATTGAAAAGACCATGGCCTGAAATCAGGCACACCTTAGTGGCAACAGTTCATAACTGAAAATATTTATAATGCTATAAAAATATGAAATACCTAGGGATAAGTGTAAAAATGATGTGAAGGTCTTCTACATAAGAAACTATCAAAAAGCTAGAGAAGTTAAGTGAAGTTTACTTTATATAAATGTAGGGCTATATCATGCTCATGGATAGGAATATTCAGTATTATATATATCTTCTTCATCTGCCCAAGTGAAATAGCATTGGGTTTTGTACCTTATAACACCAACACCTAATTGGTCCAGGAGTTTTTTTTAACTGAAGTTTCCTTCCAACTCCAAACTACTTACATCCATAAAGGAACTCCTCTGGTTTCCGCAAGCTTTATTTTTACTTCATATGTTGTCATTGTTATGTGCCATCGAGTCGCTTGCAACTCATAGCCCTAAACTCTGCCCTGTCTTGTGCCAATCACTCTGTCTCTGAAACTCCCATCCTGATAACCCCAGTCACCGAATCAATCCACCTCATAGAGGGCCTTCCCCTCCTGCACTGTCCCTCCACCCTCCCCAGCACAGTGTCCTTCTCCAAGGACCGGTCTCTTCTTACAACATGTTCAAAGTATATCAGACGGAGCCTCAGAATCCTTGCCTCCAAAAAGCCACCCGGTTTAACCCTTTCCAGGATGAATTTGTTTGTTTTCCTAGCAGTCCATGGTATTCTCAATACTCTTCTCCAGCACCACAGCTCAAA
>NW_006399774.1:2465669-2466986 GCF_000299155.1 Elephantulus edwardii | reverse complement strand
TTTTATTAATTTTAATTAACATTTACAGAGATTTTTGATTTTCATTCATTCATTGTTGCACTTTTTTCTTTACTCTCCTCCCCCCAGTTCGCTCCTCTCTTTGAAAAGCAAAAGATGAACTTCTTCTTTGGTATACAATCCCCCCAAGCTTGCACCCGCCCACCCCCACCCCCAATGCACTCCACTATGCAAACTTAATTCTGGATTCCTGTGATAATCATAATATGTTATCATATATCACTTTTAAACTGTTCTGTCCCTCATCTGTTTCAATTCAGTATATATAATCTATTCAGTTTTTCTGTCTTACTCCAACCCTGATGTCAGTCACTTTCTACAACAGTGGTACCATGCAGTATTTGTCCTTTTGTGACTGAGATATTTTACTCAGCATAAAGTCCTCCAGAGTCACCCATTTTGAATAATATTGCATGATTTCCTTATTTTTCAATGCAGTGTAGTATTCCATTGCATGAATATACCATAGCTTCTCTATCCATTCATTTGTTGATGGGCACTTGGGTTTTTTCCAACTCCTTGCCATTGTGAAGAAAGCAGCGATGAACATGGGTGTGCATATATCTGCTAGCATGTCAGTTATGGTCTCTTTGTGGTATATTCCGAGTAGTGGAATTGCTGGGTCAAATGGTATCTCTATTTGCAATTTTTTGAGAAAACACCACACCACTTTCCACAATGGTTGAACCATTTCACACTCCCGCCAACAGTGAATTAGGGTTCCAGTTTCTCCACAACCTCGCCAGCATATATTGCTTGCTGTTTTGTTAAATTTTGCTATTCTGACTGGGGTGAGATGATATATCATCGTTGTTTTGATTTGCATCTCTCTTAGAGCTAGGGATTTTGAACATTTCTTCTTGTGCTTGTTGGCCATTTGAATGTCTTCTTTGGTGAAGTGTCTGTTCACATCCTGTGCCCATTTTTCAAGTGGATTATTTACCTTTATCTTGCTGTGGTTCTCAAGTATTTTATAAGTTCTAGATATAAGTCCCTTATCTGACATGTCATTACCAAATACTTTTTCCCAGTCTGTGGCTTCCCTTTATACCATTTTGGAGAAGTTTTTGGATGTGCATAGGGCTTTGGAAAACATGAACTTGGTGACAGAAATGAAGCTGGAGATAGAATGATTGAATTTTGCACAATGACTTATTCATTGCAAACACGTTTTTTTAAGAGACATAAACGTAGATTATACACATGGATTTCACCTGATGGTATGCATAGGAATCAGATCGTCTACATCTGTGGAAAAAACTGCTGGAGAAGCTCAATATCAGCTGTGAAAACTAGGCC
>NW_006399774.1:2454144-2465569 GCF_000299155.1 Elephantulus edwardii | reverse complement strand
TATGGATTAAGGCTCAATGTCAAGAAGACAAAGAATCTCACCACTGGGCCAATTGGAAGCGTAAGGATGGATGGTAAAGAGATTGAGATTGTTCACAGCTTCAGTTTGCTTGGCTCCACAGTTAACATTCTTGGCACCAGTAGCCAGGAAATTAAAAGGTACATTGCCATGGGAAAGTCTGCTGTTAGGGACCTCGCCAAAGTACTGAAGAGCAATGGTGTCTCTCTGGAAACTAAGGTGTGTTTGATACAGGCCATGGTCTTCACAATCACTTGTTACTTCATATGGTTTATTTATATTTCTTCACCATCTGCTTAGATCTATTCATACAACATATTCCTGTCTTTTACTAAGTTTTTTGTGCAATTCAATTTAATTTATCCCACTTTGAATTCTACAATAAATTTGATGTGTATTTAACCTTAATGTTTTCAAAGTCTTAGATAATAAATATATTCGTGTTTGTGTTTAACTTTTCACACACCATTTCCTCAATTAGAATGTTCATACCAAAAAGACAACACTCAGATCTTCTATTCTTTGTTTCATTCTTTCATAAGACTTTGCACATGGGAAATGCTCAATAAATAATTATAAATGTCACTGGATTTGTATTGTTTCCATAATTATTGGACAAAAATCATGTTTCCATGATTATTGAATAAGAATCAGACAAAACTTTAATCAGAAGCCAAGTAGATTTAATAATGCAGGACATTAGAAAGACAAGACTTATATGAATTTTCTTAGGTTGGGATAGAATTGCAAATAATAACTGTGAGTCTTACCAAGTTCCAAGAATTTACCCAGAAAGAACCTAAGAATTGAAGACTTTACCCAGAAACTCTAAAGTTCCAGATCAAAGAATGTAGCCCTAAGGTTTCCCGGGGAAACAAACAAAAAGATTCAGATTTTTAAATAAATTCAGTATTCTTGGAGTTTTATAATACTAAGGAGACACAATTAGACAGACCATCCCCACATGATCTCAAAACACATGAGTGATGGTTCAGCTAACATACTGGCTATAGTTGCAGTCAACAACAGTAAGAGCACAGCAACTGCCTTGGGGTAGGGTCAGGGGAAGATGCATTTAATGAGGGGGTGAATTGGAGTCTGGAGAAGCCAGAGAATTTTCATAAATCTATGGTGGAGAATCATCCATGGGAGTCACTCAAAATGAAAGCGCTCATCCTTCTAAACCCTTCATTCCATATTTGAAGTATGAAGCATAATACATGCTAAGAATATGAACACTGTGCCCTAGAGCAGCGGTGAATTTGTTCCCTAATAAAGTTGGCTGATACACGGAACATCAATACTCAAAATGTAGCTATTTCATTCTTAAAATGACCAAATAAAAACATAGGTCATGAGTTGTCTGAGGTTTCTAGAAGATAAGTTATGAAAAGATCAATATATTCCATGTTGTAGTATCTAAAATAATCATGGATATAAATGTCAAAACTGGAATAAGGGTAGCCACCGGTATGGACCTGGGACCAGAACTGGTGTACCCTACACTGAGCAGATTATCCCTGAGCAACAAAGATTTGTCTTCTGGGTTGAGTTAACATAGCCAAGAATACATGCAACCATTCTTGTAGGCAAATGGTAGCTCAAGAAAGACAATATTTCCTCCATCCTAAATAATTCCTCCAAGAGAACCAAAATTTGTATATTTACAGTCCTCATTACTTATGCATTCTATTTAGAAATACATCTACTTACTTGCAATTCCAAATTTAGTATTTGTGGCATGTCGTTGTGGTGTTGTTGTTGATTGCCTTCGAATCAAGCACGACTCATAGCGACCCTATGAACAAAAGGCCTGAAGCTCCTCTACAACTACAGACATTTATCAAAGTTCATAGAGTTTCTGGAAGCACGTTGTTTAGGAAGTGGATGCCATTCCTGCTTCCGGCAAGTCATTAATGAAAAATGTGAGTCTCACACATACACACTCTCTCTCTCTCTCTTCTCTCTCTCTCTCTCTCTCTCTCCTCAGCTGAGAGCAAACAAGATGAAGAGCCATCTTCTGCAGCTTTCATACCAAAAATATGTTTGCTCGTGGACCATTTATGGCCACTGATTTTACGTTTTTCTCAGTAAGTTTTCTGTTTAAAATGCCCTTAAGCAGTGAGCTGGAATGCTGCCTTGCATTCCTGTGTACAATAGGGCTGCAATGTACCTTATGGAGAATATAAGTTTGTTAGATAAGCTTTGTTCAGAAATTGCATTAATAATGGAAATATAAATTATTTAGAAGGACAGAAAAACTGACATTATAATGAAGTAATGAAACAAGTTTCAGTTTACATTTCAGTCAAACAATATATTTACTAATTGATTTTGAGAGAAAGACGGCAAACAATTAGAAATATTAAATCAGTTGGGAGGAAATATGTTGAAAGCAACCAGAGTACCAAATTAACCGACTCATTTGACCTTTTCATCATTTTTAACATTGACTGGACCACAATTGTAACAGAAAGCAAGCTTTATTGGTGCATTAAGTTGGTGTTTATAAACTACATCATAATTCCTCCTGTTAACCACTAAAGAAGACATCAGACCCTGTCTGATGAAAGAAAAACATCTTAACATTTTAAAATGCTAAATATGTTCTTTTTTGAAAAATATTTCTTTTTGTTTCTGTTGTATAGTTCTTAGTGTATTTCAGAGAAATGTGTATTTACTATATTTCTGAAAGGTTTACTGCTCTAAAACCAAGATTAACAAACAGGTGATTATTAACTCATTTCAGAGAACTATCAAATTTTAAAAACTTTGATCTTTTAAGGTTTGTTTTCTAATATCTGTTTAACAAAGAGTAGAAAACTTGCTGTGTGGCATTCTTGGAGTGTGTTGTGACCATGCCTTTTTAAAATTAAAAATGAAAAACTCATTTAAAAAAAAAAAGAAACGTGTTCTAGTGCTAGATTTCTTTGTGGTCACCTAGGTTCAAAGTGAGGGGGTCAATGATACATATTAAATAAGGTGCATTTAGATAGAAACATGTAAACAGGAAGGTTATGGATTTATTGGCAGAAGCAAATGTGATCAGTGGCTCTAAGGAACACTAGTTCATTAACTTCTTATTTCCGCTAAGACCAATGGCTCTGTATTTGCTTAAGTCCTATGGTTGTGGTGACCAAATAGAAAATAACTACAATGAATAACAAGATACACACACAAACACGTGTACAGGTATGGGTTGTTGTTGTTGTATGCTGTTGAGCTGGAATCAACTCATAGCTGACCTGCTGGTAGGTTTTTATAGGCCTCTGGAATCTCTATGAACTTTGATAAATGTTGATAGTTACAGAAAGGCTTCAGGCCTTTTGTTCATAGGGTCACTATGAGTTGTGCTCAACTGGAAGGCAATCAACAATAACAACAACAACAACAACAACAAATCAGACAAGAGTAGATTGCCCAACTTCCTCCCACAGAGCAGCTGATAGGTTCTAACCACCTGCCTTTGAGTTGACAGTGCATCTCCATACCCTCTAGACCACCAGAGCTCCCTCTATTTGTATATATATGATACAAGCATAACTCAGAGACGCTGTGGGTACAGTTCCAGACCACCATACTAAAGCGAATATTGCATTAGAGCAAGCCATATGATATCTTTGATTCTCTGCGCATAAGAAAGTTATGTTTAAAAAAAAAGAAAGTTATGTTTATACTATATTACAATATACATGAGAATGTCTGAAATATTGCACAAGAATGGTCCATTCATGACACAGACACACAAGCTGTCACATGCTCTTGGAAAAACATTGCCAATAGACTTACTCAGTGCAGAATTGTCATAAACCTTCAATTATGGGCAGGGGGGATGGACCATCTGTGAAGTTTAATAACTCAGAGTGCCATAATACAAGGGATGCCTGCATAGGCATGTGTTTTTCTTCTTAGTTGCCATCAATTTGATCCAAACTCCTGGTCAGTCAGAGAAGAACTAGTCTTCTTAGAGTCTTGAAGAGTTTCTTTTGGAAATAGATATCCATGTCTTGCTGCCAAGGAGTCTCTAAGTGTGTTTGGACAGTCAACCTTTAGTTTAGCATTATAAAAACAAACTCTGAGACAGAGTTGATCCCAACTCATTATGACCCTCCATCAGGTTTCCAAAGCTGTAAAATTATGTAAATCATGGAGGGAAACTATCCATCTTTCTATGGATCCTTTCTATGGGATCTTCATAGATCCCACCTGTCAACATTTTGGTGAGCTGCCCCAGACATTTAACACTCAGCAGCACTGTGCTCCTTCCCTTAATAACATAGTTCTTATATGTTGTTGTTGTTGTTATGTGCCGTTGAGTCACTTGAGACTCATAGCAACCCTATGTACAACAGCCCTAAACTCCGCTCTGTCCTGTGCCTATCGCACTGTCTCTGACGCTCCCATCCCAATTATCCCAGTCACTGAATCAATCCACCTCATAGAGGGCCTTCCTCTCCTGCGCTGTCCCTCCACCCTCCCAAGCATGATGTCCCTCTCCAAGGACCGGTCTCTCCTCACAACATGTCCAAAGTATGTTAGATGGAGCCTCAGAATCCTTGCCTCCAAGGAGCCACCCGGTTTAACCCTCTCCAGGACGAATCTGTTTGTTTTCTTGGCAGTCCATGGTACTTTCAATACTCTTCTCCAGCACCACAGCTCAAAGGCATCAATTCTCCTTCTATCCTCCTTGGTCATTGTCCAACTCTCTGATGCATAACAAGTGATTGCAAAGACCATGGCCTGTATCAGACACACCTTAGTCTCCAGAGAGACACCGTTGCTCTTCAGTACTTTGGAGAGGTACTTGTTATTCAGGAGGATAGATAAATAGATGATAGATAGATAGATAGATAGATAGATAGATAGATAAGATAGATAGATTGTCAGAGATCAATCTTTCTCTGTCTCTGTATGTGTGTGTGTGTGTTGTACAGGGCTGTAAAGTCATTTCCAACTCATAGAAGTGTGTCCAATCCTGTGCCATCCTCACAATCTCTTCTGTGATCACAAGCCCATTGTTGTAGTTACTTGGTCACTCCATCTTATTGAGGGCCTTCGTGTCTTTGGCTAATGTTTTACTTTCTCCAGCATGGAATTCTTTTCAAGTACAGAATTCTCTTGGTGACATGCCCAAATAGGAAGTCTTACCATTCTTGCTTCTAAGGAGGCAGTGGTTCCACCAACTCTAAGACAGATGTGTTTATTTTCTTAGCATTCCAATGTATAGTCGATACCCAAACTGCACCATCACTCAAAGGCATGAATTCAACTTTGTTCTTGCGTATTTATTGCTCAACATTCACACACAAATGAAGCCAATGGAAATGCCATGGCTTGAGTCAGGTGCACCCTAGTCTTTAAACATACATCCTTGCTCTTTAGCATTTTAAAGAGATCCTTGAGAGTAATTTTGCCCAATGAAATGCTTTCATTTCTCAAATGCTTATTGTGTGTGTGTGTGTGTGTGTGTGTGTGTGTGTGTACATTCTTGTTGTAGGTGCCATTGAGCAGATGACATACATTATGACTTTATAAATCGGAGTCTATCACCATCCTCATGATCTCCGCCGGGTCCAAGCCCATCACTACAGTCACTGGAAGTCCTTCTTGCTGACAGAATGTAAAGATAGATCCTAACATGTTCTAAAACTACGAATATGGAAGCTCTGGTGGTGTAGTGCTAAGGCCAATCCAAAAGGAGGTGGTTCAAATCCATCAGCTGTTCCTTTGGGGAAAAATGGGCAATCTCCTCCTATGCATTTCACAGCCTCTGAAAACTCACTGGAGGGTCACTTATGAGTTGGTTCTGACTCAATGGCATGTATAATAACAACACTGTTCTTTTGTGACTTATGTCACTCTGCATAGCTTATTCTAGTTTTAACCAAGTTGTGAAGTATTTCACAGATTCCTGCTGTCTTTTTTTTCTGGTAACTCATAATATCCCACTGTATGAAGATAGTTGTTTCTTTAGCTATTCTATCTCTTCTAGCGGGAGCTCTGGTAGCTTAGTGTAAGGAGTTGCACTGCCAGCCAAAGGCAGGTGGTTAAAACCCACCAGGTTCCCCTTGCGAGAAAGATGGGAACTCTCCTTCCATGCAATTCACTGTCTCGGAAAACCCACTGGAGGGTCAGCTGTGAGTCAGTTCTGACTCAAGGGTCCACAGTATCACTACAGAGAAAGGAGCTCTGGTGGATGCACATCTCCGGTGGTTCAAATCCACCTGCCACCCTGCAGGATAAAGGTAAGCAGTCTCCGGCACTGAGGTTTATAGCCTTAGAAATGCAGCAGGTAGTTTTTAGTAATCGGAATCCATTCTAAGGCAGTGAGTAAATGAATGGGTGTGATTCCTATAGAGGAGCCCTGGTGTTGTCATTTACAGTGTTGTTGTTATGTGCCTTTGAGTCATTGGCAACTCATAACAACCCTATGTAAAACAGCTCTGAATCCTGCTCTAGCCTGTGTCAACTTTCATTGTCTCCAACAAACCTACCCAATCATTTAATGAATCTATCTTTTAAGGGTCTTCCTCTCCTGTGCTGTCCCTCCACCATCCCAGGCATGAAGTCCCTCCTCCAAGGTCTGATCCCTCCTTGCAACATGTCCAAAGTATGTCAGACAAAGCTTCAGAATCTGTGCCTTCAAGGAGCAGCCTGGTTTCACTCTCTCTAGGATGAATTTGTTCTCCTAGCAGTCCATAGTATATTCAATACTCCTCTTCAGCACCACAACTCATCCCTAGTCATTGTCTAGCTTTCTGATGCATAGAAAGTAATTGTGAAGACTATAGCCTGGATCAGGTGCACCTTATTCTCCAAACTGACAATATACAGAGCTGTGATTAGAAGGCAGCAGTTCAAATTCACATGTTTTTCCTCAAGAGAAAGATGAATATTTTCCTCTTACGAATTCCAAACCCAGCTGAGGGAAGCTATGAGTCATGACCAATTAGACTATAGTGGGTTACGTTGTTGTTGTTGTGCTAGAAACCATCAAGTTGACTAGAATTCACTGCAACCCTATGAGCAACAGATCTGAACCTTGTCCATCCTGTGGCATCCTCGTGATCTCTGTCCTGTTCAAGTTCACTGTGAGAGTCCCTGTGTGAACCTATCTTGTGGAAGGTCTTCCACTCTTTCCCTCACCTTCTACCCTTCCCACATGCAGTCCCTCTCCAAAGACTGGTTCCTCCTGATAATATGCTCAAAGGAAGTGAGATGAAGTTTCACCATCCTTCCTTCTAAGACTCTAGTTGATGAATTTTAACTTCAGGTGAGAGGGCTCAAGCACCAGCTCCACCAGGGAGCAGCACCTCAATGCATGGCAGGAACCCCAGAGCCATTCTTGTTGGGAGAAATCAGTAAGACCAGCCAGGCTCCAGTCGGGGTCAAGAATGGCAGCACTCTGTTGTTGTTAGGTGCTGTCAAGTTGAGTACGACTCACAGTGACCCTGTGGAGAGCGAAGCTCATCTTAGTCATATTTGCATCATCCTCCCCTCTCTGCGACACTCAAGCCTATTTCCTAAGTTACAATGTCAATCAGTCTCAATAAGGATCTTCTTTCTTTCACTGACTCCTATCTTTCCGAGCATGATGTCCCTCTCCAATGAGTAGCCTCACCTAGCTACATCTCCAAAGTGTGAAAGACGAAGCTCCGTCACTCTTGCCTCCAAGGAACTCTCTGGCTACACCCGCTCCACAATGTACCAATTCACTTGTTGTTGTTGTTGTTGTTGTTGTTGTTGTTGTTGTTGTTAAGTGCCGTTGAGTTGTAAGCGACTCACAGCGACCCTATGAACTAAAGTCCTCGACAGTTGTGTGACTTTCATCCTTTCTTCAGGTTCACAGGGTTTGCAGAAGCAAGCTATTTATGGAAGTGGATGCCACTCCTGCTTCCAAGCTTGTTTTAATCGGGGAGCCCCACCAAATACTGTCCACCATGGGTAACCGTTATTGCATTTGACACATCAGTGTCACAGTGTTCAGCTTCACAGCAACCACAAGTTGCCTCTGTATGGCAAGTAGAAACACCAGGGCTATACCACCTAGAAGAATACCTCACCAAAAATAATTAAAGACAAGCCTGAGGGCCGCGGATTAGAGTCACCCACCTGTGGCTTGGTAGCATCGCTTTCTGTCCACTAGGCCAACTGGTCTCTCTCTATGTTGTTAAGTGCCGGCAAGTCATAGGTGACTCATAGTGACCCTATGAACCAAAGTCCTCGACAGTTGCAGGACTTTCATCCTTTCTTCAACCAATTCACTTAGATAATGAATTCTTTATAAACAAGATTTTACTTCACTCTATATGGGGAGATGCATGCTGTTGTGATCTTTGCCATTTATGGAAAGACAGTGATTACAGGAATCCTAGATTTTCATTTAAAAATGAACAAGAGTTTAAAAAGATTGTTAAATACCAATGAGGTCACCCATATTGGACACGTTTAAGCAAAGCAAGAGAAAGCCTTGAAAATCTACTTCTAAAAAAAAAAATAAGTCAATAAAAACTTTATGTATCACAATAGAACATTGCCCAGTAGAATGCTGGAAGGTGACCCTCCCACGTTGGAAGGCACTGTCCATTGTTGCAACAATGGATTTGAGTGTGCCAACAATCATAAA
Organism: Elephantulus edwardii; assembly: GCF_000299155.1. Lineage (NCBI taxonomy): Eukaryota > Metazoa > Chordata > Mammalia > Macroscelidea > Macroscelididae > Elephantulus > Elephantulus edwardii. Next base: position 2,456,925 of record NW_006399774.1, on the reverse strand, counting down.
AAATGACACTCTACAAGGCAACATTTAATTCTGTTATACATCTCTGGGAGTTGGAAATAACTAGAAGACAACAGCTAATGACAATGTAAATGAAGAAGCAGGAGTAGATCAGGATTTATAAGTACTGGGGCAGGGTATTTCCAGAATTACTAACATGCATGTTTGTTCATTATGCATTGTTACATGTACATGGTGTGCACGGTCACATGTCATTCATTCAGGTCCACGGATCCCTTCACTGTGGTGTCAGCTCTTCACTGTCCACCACATTGAGTCACATCTTCTCATTTTCTCTTTTCCACCAGAGGCACGTGGTTCCTCATGCATGGACACAGCTTTGGGTAGTTTTTCTCCTCTTCTTATTCTCTCCTTGTCTCTACCTTTTTTTCTCTCCATGGTTATCACCTCCTTAGTAAGCTGGTCTCCTCCTACTCTACCCTATTCATGGAGAATTCTCAACAACAACAATAAAAGAATTCATTTCATCTTCTTGTTTCCCTTTTAAAGGCATTCAAGTGATTGTCGTGTCTATCACCTACAGAGAGAAGCAAAATTTCTTCGCAGTCCTATTGAGGTGTCCAAAATCAGAATACGTCTGTCCACTCAAAACCCCTGTCCTCATTCCTCCCAGATGCTCACCATCCCCTGAATACTTTCTTCATACTAAAGCTACCAATCACTTCTGGTTATGTTTGATCGTCTATTTTTGTCTTGGTTCAGGAATCCTAAATTTTCCACTATATCTTTCTTATAATTACAGTCCCCGAAGTTTGTTTCCATTTTCCTTTTCTGTCAAATACAACCAGTGACGCAAGTAGAAGATAAACTAGACAACTGGGACCTTCAAAAAATTAAATCCTTATGCACATCAAAGGACTCCTTCCAAAGAGTAAAAAGAGATCATACACAGTGGAGGAGAAACATCTGGCAATGGCATATCTGAGAAGAGACTAATCCCTACATTTTATGGAAAACTCTAGAACCTCAGAAAATGACAACTCAATTACAAGGTGGACAGAAGACCTGAAAACATGCTTCATCAAAAGAGACATTGAGATGGTCAACAAAGATAAGGAAATGTTCATGACCATTAGCTATTGTTGTTGTTATTAGGTGCCTTCAAGTTGAATAATACTCATAGCAACTTCCTTAACAAGAAAAAGGAACCTTGTCGTTTTCTGCACAGCCTCACTATCTCATCTTATTATCTTGTAATTCCTATTATCTTATTCAGCCCCATAGCTGTAGTCACGTTTCCCACTAGGATGTCTTTTTACAAACACTGACTCCTCCTGACAACATGCTCAAAGTATGTGAGACAAAGTTTCTCCATTGTTTGCCTGTAAGGACCATTCTGGTTGCACTTCCTTCAAGATAGACTTGTTTGTTCTTTTGGCAGTATGTGATATGTTTAATACTTTTCACCAACACAATTCAAAGTCATCGATTCTTACTTGGTCTTCTTTAGTCATTGTCTAACTTTCAGGTGCATAGGAAACTGTTGGAAATACTAGGGTTTGGGTCAGACTCACTTTAGTCTTTAAACTGACACCATTGCTTTTTAGCACTTTGTGGAGAGATACTTGGCAGTAGACTTTCCCAATGCAACATGTCTTCTGATTTGTTGACTGTTGTAACCACGGATGTTGATTATGGATCCAAGTGAAATGAGAACATAAGAATAAAGAGTACCCACATACCACTATCGACCATTCTACAAGATATCACAGTAGAAAGTTCTGGTCATAATATGGTGCAGGTGGTGGGGGAAAGAACAAAATTTAAAAAATATAGAAAGTTAGCTTTGATTACTGGTGTGATAGACATTGGTGGAACACCTGAGACCATGGCCTTTGTGGCTGTTGTTGTTAGGTGCCATCAAGTCAAGTACAACTCATAGCAACCCTATGAACAACAGATCTGAACCCGGTTGAATCCTGTGTCACCCTCACAATTTCTGACAGTTTGAGCCCATGGAAGCCGTCACTGTGTCAGTCCACCTGGTTGAGGGTCTTCTCTTCTGCCATTCCTTCCTCCACCTTCCTAAGCATGATGTCCCTCTTCAAAGAATAGTCTCTCCTAGCAGCATGCCCAAAGAATGGGAGATGAATTTTGATCATCTTTGCCTCGAAGAAGCACCGTGGCTGCACACTCTCAGAGACATACCTGTCTGTCTATCCTTTTGACAGTCCATGGGATATTCTGTACCTTATTTCCAACATCATAGGTCACAGGAATAAAGTCTTCCTCTGGCATCCTTATCCAGAGTCCAGCTCTCAGCTTAACAAGTGCTTTAAAAGATCATGGCCTGTTTATGGCATAGCTTGGTTTTCAGACTAACATCATTACTTCTCAATCATTTGGAGAGGTCCCTGACTACAGACCTTCTCAGTGCAATACCTCTCCGGACCTCCTGACTGCTGGTACCAAGTGTATTGATTGTGGATCCAAGTCACATGACGTCATAGACAGCTCTAATTTTATCTCCATTTGTCACGATGCTTACTATGGCCTCTCATCATCTTTAAATCCTGAAATAAACTCACCCCAGTGACTCAACTTGCAGCCAATCAACAGAAAGACCTAGAAAATGACCAGAAACACCAGGGGTAGATTAATTCTCTGGAACAAATATTCATAAAAGACCAAAAGGGTAGACTTTTTGATGAAGCTCAGAAAACAGAATGAGTAGGATAGAAGGACTGATGGAAATGAGAATCACAGGTAGGAATTGGGAATATGATGTTACATTGTATTGTAATTGTTGTTGTTGTTGTTGTT
>NW_006399774.1:2417525-2453274 GCF_000299155.1 Elephantulus edwardii | reverse complement strand
TACGCCCTTCCCAATTTTGAACCATGCAGTGTTCCCTTGCTCTGTTCTGACGACTGCCTCCTGGTCCAAGTATAAGTTTCGCATTAGAACGATCTTGGACTTGGTATTGTAATTACTATCATAAAATAAAATAAAATGTCCATGAATGTTTAAATCGAAAACCAATTTGCTCTGCAAATTTTCATTCCAAACACAATTTAAAAAAAAATAGTTTCAAAGCTACCAGTCATTTGCCTAGAGGCTGTTCCTTGAGTTACAAGGTGTAGCTCTCTCCCACGCCTCCCTTATTTCCACCAAATCTCCAAAGTTCTGTCTATACCCTCTCCCTCCTGGTGCCTGCAGGTCTTTTTGAAAGCACATCGCACATTACGTGACAATCCTGGGCTCATTTACACATTGATGGTTCACCCCTCATAAAGGAAACATACTTGGCAAGTACACCCAGCTCACTGGGAGCCATGAACACTTAACAAATGGATACATGAATTGCTTTTAAAAAAGAGTAAATTCCTGTTAAGATGAGCAAGCCAAAAGCCCATGTTTGCAACTGTGCATCAACAAAAATCTTCTACTCTGAGCATCTGTGCAGGAGCCAGGATGTTCCTGCCGCCTGGACTCAGCAGAGTACTTTCTCTCAATCCCAGTATTGAGCATACGGCCTGGGGACAGCGGGAACTCAAGACATAGACACCAAACAAGTGAATGAAAATCTTTAGCACTTTTCTTTCCAAACAATTTTGTTCCATGATTTCCAAATAGTTGGGTGACTCTGCCCCAATTTTGATACTTAATATTTCCTTTTATAAATGAGTATCAGCTGATGTATGTAAATGGTCCTGTTCCCTTCTGTCTCCCCAGAAATCTCACCCTATCTGTTATCCTCTCAGTCATGCTCCGCATTACAACCAGAAGGTTCTTTCTAAAACTCACATCTGATTTCTATTAGCTTGATCTTGGTAGCCTGGCAGGCTTTTGAGCAGACTTTTTACTCCTAGTCTCTCCATAGCACCCTGCACTCCATCCGTGAGGAACTCATTCCGAAAGCGTGCCAAGTCCTGTCTTGTTACCAGACACACTCCTTATTGCCTCTTTCTCGAATACTCACCTGCAGCATGTCACCCTGATTGTCACACAAACATTGATTCAACTTTTAATATCCAGCCAACATTACCTCCTCCAGAACAATTTCATCTAAGTTTTGTTCTTGCACTTGTCCCCCACCCTCCAATACTTGGCACCTATTGCTAATGAAGGACTTAGCTCCGATCTTACAAATCACTTTTCTGTGTCTCTCATCATATTGTGATCCCAAACCAGGAGAAGTCTTCTGCTGATGTTTATATGATGGGCACAGAGTACAGGGTCCCCACAACCCATCTGTCATTTGTGCTATGGTGGGTTATGGATTGCTATAATGGCAGAATCTATGGCACCAATTTGCTCTGTAAATTTTCATTCAAATCACACTAAAAAAAATGTTTCTAAGCTACCAGTCATTTGCCTAGAGGCTATTCCTTGAGTTACAAGGTGTAACTCTCTCACATGCCTCACTTATTTCCACCAAATCTTCAAAGTTCTGGCTCTATCCTCTCCCTCCTGATGCCTGCAGGTCTTTTAGAAAGCACACTGCACATTTCCAATACCAGCAATGTCACCAATGACAGACAAGTGTCAGCGGAACATCTGGACTAAGAACAGACTAGGAAGTAAACCCTGATGAACCACTTCTGGAAATTCTCCAACTGTTGTTGTTGTCACTGTGGACCATAGAGTTGGAACTGACCCATAGCTGACTCTCTGGTGGGTTTTCAGAGGCAGTTAATTCTCCAATTAAACCTTATGAAATACTTACTGTCTAATATTGACCTGGAATATTTGTCTGGAAGACACTCAAAACTCACAGTTGCCACCACATAAACTGCCAGAATACCAGTAACTGTGAAGATGAACCAAGACTTGGAAACCCTGTCTCCTGACCAACGTCTGTTCACTATGAGTTGAAGCTGACAGTCAGCACTAAACACACGTGTAGCTGACAACTTGCTCAAAACCAAATAAATGGTGCAATTAATTCATTACCTTTACAAAATAACTTCACTTTTAAAATTACTACAATAGTAAAGATACATAACATAGTTCCTTACCCCAATATGCCAGTCAGCCTCAAAACAAGGTTACTGTTTCATCATAAGTCATTGCCATTCCAAGGCACACATTGTTTTGGAATTTCCAAGTGAATCTTTTCATGTTAAGATTTCCCTGAAGTTGACTCCAAATTATTGAGAAGTCATAAGGTCAGTTAGAAGACTACGGTGTGTCTGATTGAGGCCATAGTCTTTCTGATCACTGGATATGCATCTGAGAACTGGACAATGAGTAAGGAGGACAGCAAAATAATTGATTCCTTTGTGCTGTGGTGTTGGAGAAGAGCACTGAACATCCCATGGACGGCCAAGAAAATGAAAAGATACTTCTTGAAGAGGAAGCAGCGAGTGCTCTTTGGAGGCAAGAATGATGAGGCTTCACCTCACATACTTTGGTCATGTTGTTAGGATGGGCTATTCCTTGGAGAGGAACATGTAGCTGGGAAGAGTCGGTGGCTTGGCAAAGGAGAGGAGGACACTCAACCAGGTGGACTGACATGGTGATTTCTGCAATGGCTCTTGTGTGTCAGGAAGTGTGAAGATGGTGCAGGATAGAACAGGGTTCAGTTCTTTTGTTCATAGGGTTATTATGAGTCATACTCAACTTGATGGCACGTAACAACAACAACAACAAGGGTGCCCCATGGTATATTAAAATATACTCATTTTTTTAAGTGCATTATTAAAACTTTTCAGGGAAAACTGGGTTAATTCTTTGCTGGAAACTTCACATAGACTTCAAAATGCTAATCTTTATTGTAAAACTTTTTAATTTTTTTCTTTTAATTGAGATTTTAATAAAGGTTTATAGAGAACTTGGAATTCTCTTCTTCAAAAAGCAAACTAGGTGGGGGGAGTAGGGAGGAAAATATCGTAAAACTCTTAAGAGAAAATACATTATTTATGGCATTTTTCAAACACGTCTGACCAAGGAAGACTATTTCCATGGAGCATCTTGTGGAACTCATTCGGAAAATGCCACTTTGTACACGTCTGCTAACAGACAGGGCTCTTTGTCATTGATGTATCATTAGCCTAAGAGAACAAAGCAAGAATTTGTTAACTATGTTTATGTTCTGAATTTATCACTTCTCTTTTCTCAATCCCAATTGCCTGACCTTATGAAATAGGGCTAATAATACCTGTTTCACCAGATAAGTTGAGTAGTTTAAATAAACTGATTTAGAACACTCAGGATATTGCCAACCACATGATAAGAGAAAAAATAAACAGCAATTCAAAGAATTTTTGCAACATCACACCCTTAAGTGACAAAAAAAAACCCACAATGGATGACCCAATCCATATCCTTTCTAAACATTCTGTTTTCTTTGTTGATTAACCACTAGGTTTTGTCCTTGCATTTTTTCTGAAAGCTACAAGTTTAATCATGTCTCCAAACCTGGCAAATCCTCCCTCTGTCCCTTCAAACATTCAAGAGAAATCCAAGACTAGCCCCAGGCTCTGGGAGAGCACTGCTTTCATTTTCTGTTATTCCTTTGCCTCTTCTAACTGTTGGCAAATAGAAAAGATAAGAAATCTCACAAAGCAAAATATTCCTAGAAATCTAAGCAGAGACCACCAAAGGGCAGTCTGCCACCCAATTTTAGAAAGTGAGTTTTGTAGATATGTCAAAAGCTAATTTGGAAAGTTCTCCTTTATGTTTTTCTTGTACTTCTTGTGCGGAAAATGCACACAACCAAGATCTTTGCCAGTTCAACTTCCACATTTCTACCTCCAAGACACCAATCGTTTCTGTGTGTTTCCCCATCAACACTACTCTTTTTTAATGTCATCATCATTCACATAAACTTAAGAAATGCCACTCAGACCAAAGAAATGAAATCACACTTTTATGACCCACTTGTTTTGCTCAGGACATCATGTTCAAAGTTCATCACATTGTGGCATGCCTCAGGATTTCCTTTGTCTCTGTTGTTGTTGTTGTTGTTGTTGATTGTGATCCAGTCCAGCACTACTCCTAGTGACCCTATGAACAAAAGGCCTGAAGCCTTTCTATACCGATCATCTCTATGGCTACATAATATTACATGTTATGTATGAACTACATTTTATCCACTCAGCTATACGTATATACATTTTGTTTGTTTCTTTATAAAAAATGATGCAATGAATACTGATGTAAAGGTTTGTGTTGACATTCATGCCTTCGTTTCTTCTGGATATATACCCAGGATTGAGATGAGCGGTTCATACACTAATTCTACGGTCAATTTTTTTTTTTTATGAACTGCCAAGTTGTTTTCAACAGTGTAAGCATATTACCCTTTGAACTCTCACAGGGGCTCTGGTGGTATAATCTGTGGGAAACTTCAATACTAAACCAAAGGCTCAAATGCAGGAGCAATTGTAGGGAAAGAATGAGAAATCCCTTCCAGTGCCATGTCAGCCTCAGAAACCCAATGGCCTGTCAGATATGGACCGGTTCTGATCCAATGGTAGCGAGTTGGTCTTGTACTCCCAGGTGAGGTCAAATCAACTACCACCTCCTTCTAGGATCCTTCTAACTTTCCAATTTCTCCCTCCTTCATTGACTCAGCTGTGTTGAGTTGTTTCTGACTTACGTGCAGAGCAGAACTACTCCATAGTCTTGTCAAGGATGTGACCTCTCAGAAGCAGATCGCCAGGATCGCCTTCAGAGGTGTCTCTGGATGGGTCCAACCTCCAGCCTTCAAGCTTATTGTCCTTCTAAAATATGAATCTCAAAGAGATACACTTGCTTTAAAATTTAGACTTATCTCATCCCTGTACTTGAAAGTTTTGTCACAGGTATCGATGCACTGATTCTGGCCATGGTCTTTCTGATAATTGCTATACCTCTAAGAGATAGGCAATGAATAAAGATGACAGTAGAAGAATTCACACCTTTGAGTTGTGGTGTTAGAAGAGAGTACTTAATATCCCATAGACTTCCAAAAGAACAGATATGTATTGGAGAAAGTGCAGTCAAAGTGATAAACTTTGCCTCACATACTTCACACATGTTGATAGGAGGATAGGAGGGGCTATTCCTCGACCAGAACATGATGTTTGGAAAGGCAGAGGGTCAGCAAAGGAAAGGAGGACCCTTGACCAGGTGGTCTGACATGGTGACTACTGCAATAAGCTATAATGTATGTGTCAGAGATGAAGAGAATGGCACAGGATAGGATAGGGTTCAGATCTATTGTTCATCAGGTCGCTATGGGTCGCACTCCACTCATCAGCACCTAACATACAACCACTGATACACTGTCTTGATTCATCAGAGTGTTTCTAGGTAGACCCAAAGCTTCAACTCTTCACTTAGAATGAGCTATGTTCACTCTCCACTTTGCGTAGTAGGAGTGTGATCTCTTTAATGCATAGATGAATGAAGTCTGTAAACTGAATTGTATCTAGGGCTACAGATGAAGGCAGACTTGATGAAAAGGAGGTAACAGAAAGAGGAACGGGGAACTAGTTAAGACGGAGTTCTGTCCCATTCTTTATCCCTCTAACATCCAAACATGAGAAGAAGGAAAGGAGGGCAAAGAGAAGAAAGAATATAGTAAGGAGTGAAGTAGATGACGGGAAAAGAAGAAGTGCAAGAGCACACAGCTGACAAAAGGTAGAATGACACCTTCCAGCAAGACAGACAGAGCCAGTCCAGACTCCTCCTTTGTCTCTGGCTGAAATTGAAACTAACTAAAAGAGGGTTTTATGGTCCAATAAAATGGCATGATTTAAAGAGACTCTTCTAATTGCCAGTAAGAAATAATGACTTACTTGGGTCATCATAACCTGTGTGTCAGTCGTTTGGATAGTAAAACCACCCCATTCCCTCTGAGTTCAGTCCATCAGTAAAGATGGCTAGACTTGGAGGGGGTTTTTTTCCCCTCCCATACCTTGTATGATTTTAATCATTACTGCCCACAAGAACAAAGTGTGACCTCGAGTCTATCCCACCAGAATTTAAAGATCATCTCAGGAACAGATTTGAAGCTTTGAGCGTTAATGAGCAAAGACCAGATGAGCTGTGGGAGGATATCAAGAATACACGATTAGATATTGTTTGCATGACAACAGTCCAGAATAAGAAGTGCATAGCAAAGTGGAATAGGGGGTGGGAAGAGGAAGGAAATTGTGCAACAGTGAAAGAATCTTTTTAAAGAGAAAGCATACTGGTGGGATAGGGGGGGAAATGTGCAACAATGAATGAATGGAAATCCAAGTTTTCTCTAAACTTTCATTAAAAAAAATTTTTTTAAAAAACATAATAAAAAAAGAATATCATTCATGAAGAATGCAAAGAGGAAGGAGAAAGAAAAGACCAATATGGATGCCAGAAAAGACTCTGAATATTGCACTACAACACCGAGAAGCCAAAAAAAAAAAGTGCGGGGGGGGAGAAATTAAGAAGTTAAGGAGCTGAACAGAAGATTTCAAAAGACAGCATTAGAAAACAAAGTATTGAAATGTGCAAGGAGCTTGGGTCAGAAAATCAAAATGGATGAACTTGTTCCGTATTACTTAAGCTGAAGGAACTGAAGAACAAATTTAAGCCTCAAGTTGCAATACTTAAAGATGTTGAAGGAAGAATGTTAAATGACCCAAGAATCAAAAGAAGATAGAAGGAGTACACAGAGGTACTGTGCCAAAAATAATTGGCTGACACAGAAGAATGTCATGAAACAACATATGATAAAGAGCCTAGGGTGATGAAGGAGGAAGTGCAGGCTGCTCTGAAGGACGTGGCAAAAACAAAGCTCCAGGAATTGATGGAATACCAGTTGACACATTTCAGTAGAGGCTGCCCTGGATGTGCTCACCAGGTTATGGCAAGAAATCTGGAGGACAACTACCTGGCCAACTAACTGAAAGAGATGATCTGTATTGTTTCCCATTCCCAAAAAAGGTGACCCAGAGAGTGGAAATTATCAAATGATATCATTAATATCACATGCAAGCAAAATCCTGCTGAAGAGTATACAGTAACAACTGGAACAGTATATCAGCAGAGAGCTGCCAGATGTGCAGTGTGGGTCTAGAAGAGGCTGTGGCACCAAAGACATCATAGTCAACATTGGAGGATCTTGGGTAAAAGCAGAGTACCAGAGAAACGACTGTGTTTTACTGACTGTGCAATGGCATTTGACTGTGTGAATCACAACAAATTGTGGCTAACCTTGAGAAGAATGGGAATCTCAGAACACATAATTGTGCTCGTATGAAACCTATACTTGGACCAGGAAGCAGCAATTAGAACAGAGCAAGGAAACACTGCATGGTTCAGGATCAAGAAAGGTATGTGTCAAGGATGCAACTTATTTCCATAGTTTTTCAATCTATATACATAACATGTCATTTCAAATACTGGGCTCTATGAAGAGGAATGTGGCATCGGGTTTGGTAGAAGACTCATCAACAATCCACATTACACAGATGACACAATCTTGCTTGCTGAAACTGAACAGGATATAAGGCATTTGCTGCAGAAGGTCAAGGACTGTAGCCTTCAATATGGATTGAAGTTCAACATCAAGAAGACAAAGATTCTCACCAATGGGTTTATCAGCAGCTTCATGATGAACAGAGAAGAAATTGGGGGGTTATATAACTTCAGTTTGTTTTATTTCACAATCAACACTCGTGGTACCAGCAGTCAGGAAATCAAAAGATGAATAGCACTGTGAAAAGTCAGCTGTCAAGGACCTCTCTATAGTACAGAAGTGCAAAACAATGCCAGTCTGGAGACTAACGTGCTCCTGATCCAGGCCATGGTCTTCACAATTACTTATTATGCATCAGAGATATGGATAACAATTAAAGAAGAAGGATTTATTTCTTTGAGTTGAGGTGCTGGAAAAGAGTGTTGAATATGCTGTGGACTGCCAGGAGAACAAACGAGTCTGTCTTGGAGAGGGTGAAAGACAGCTGTTCCCTGGAGACAAGCATTTTGAAGCTCCATCTCACATACTTTGGGCACATAGCCAAGAGGGACCAGTACTTGGAGAAAGGCATCATGTTTGGAAAGGTGAAAGAACAGCACAGGAGAGGAAGATCCAGGATGAGATGTATTGGCTCAGTGACTGGAGCAATGGGATTAGGTCTGTCAGAGACAATGAGATTAGCTCAGGATGGACAAGTTCAAAGCTAGTGTACATAGACAGAGTTACTATGAGTAGCAGATGACTTGATGGCACATAACAACAACAACATTTTAGTTAAGATAATGGTTCTGTTATCCAGGGCTCCTATGACAGATGTAACAAAAGTGGATGTCTTTAACAAACAAAAATTATCTTTTTGAAGTTTAGGAAGTTAACAGCCCAGGTTCAGGGTTCTAACTCTAGAAGATTTTCTCTCTGTCAGGTCACAATTTATAAGGAAAAGTATTGTATCCTTTCTCCATCTGTGGCCCCAGCACTCTGTGGAGATCCACGTGTGTCTTGGCATCAATTTTCCCCTGGGTCTAGGAGGTTCTAAGCCAATGATCTTGAGTCCAAAAGACACACCAACTACAGCACATGTTCCTTGGCCATAGTCAGATTCCTCCTTCTCTGTGGCCTCTCTCTCCTATTTGTCATATAACAGAAGGTGATATAGATGATACCCCCAGGGAATTCTGTTTACATCAGAACAGAGCTATGATCTGAGTATGGGTGTTGTATTCCATCTTAATCCCCTTACAAGTGATCAAATGGTCACATCAAATCACATCGACAGGTAATTACATCATCATATGACTGCCAATTATAACATTACAAAACTTGAATTATGGTCCAGCCGATAGTTTTGGGAGAGACACTATCCAATCCCTGATAGATAGAAAGGCAAAACTTCACACATGTGTTAAACTTGTTGAGGGCGTTGTTGTTGTTAAGTACCTTCAAGTCAACTATAACCAGTAGTGACTCTATGAACAGCAGATACAAACCTTGCCCTATCCTTCACCATTCCCACAATCTCTACTGTACTCAAGCTCATCATTAAAATCACTCAATCATCTTGTTGGAGTCTTCCTCTCTTTCTCTGACCCTCTACCTTTCTTAGCGTGATATCTTTTTCTAAGGACTGAACCCTGGACAACATGCCTAAATTATGTGAAATGACATTTTTCACCATCCTTGCCTGTAAGGAGAACCTTAGTTGCACTTTCTCTGAGACACATTTGCCTGTTCTTTCAGCCTTCCACTTGGGTACTCTTCTCCAACACTACGATTCAAAGACATAGCTCCTACTGTCATTCTTAGTCAGTGTTCAACTTTCAGATGCATAGGAAGCAATTAAAAAATGTCATAGCTTGAATCAGGCACACTTTAATCTTTAAAGTGAGACCTTGTTCTGTAGCACTTTGGAGAAGTCTTTGACAGCAGATCTTTCAAATGTGACATTTCTTTTTATTTCTGCACCCACTCTACCCTTAATTTACATGCTTTTTATTTGGAAATATGTTTGTATGAGTACAAGAAAACTAAATTTGGAGACAGTGCATTGAGTTTGAATACCATCAGCTTATTACAAAAGAGAGACATAAAGATTATTTACATGGTGAAAAACTTAAGAGGTTCAAGAGATGCAATTTCAATAGTGTTTTATTTCCATGTACGTATTTCCCAATAATGTTACCATCTCTAAATAAGAACTAATCTTTGTTGTCTATAAATAGTTTCATATGATGCCTTCATAGTCCAGAGAAGAACTCTGTCTCCAGATTTCACTTTAACTTCTTTAATCTTTCCACCCTTTCCTGTAGGTCCAGACTCAAAAGCTACTATCGTTAATTGTAATACTTTCCCTTGAGATACTTTTGGAAGCATAATGTCTCCCTTGGTTACAGTTCCAGCTTCATTCCTTTCCACCAATACTCGGTTAAAGAAGAGCCAAAACTTGCAGTTGGCCTAACGGACAGAAAGTCATGCTACCAAGCCAAAGGTGGGTGACTTTAATCCTCAGGCCTGTTTTTGGTTGTTTTGGCCTCTCATTCTTCTAGGTCATGTAACCCTGGCATGTCCACTTCCTGTACAGAGGTAACTCGTTGTTTCTGTGAAGCAGAACACTGACACTCATGTGTCAAATGTGTTAATGGTTACCCATGGTGGACAGTGTTTGGTGGAGCTAGCCGATTAAAACAAGCTTGGAAGCAGGAGTGGCATCCACTTCCGAAATAGCTTGCCTCTGAAAATCATATGAACCTGGAGAGAGGACGAAAGTTAGACAAGTGTCCAGGTCTTTCGTTCATAGGGTTGCTATGAGTTGCCTTCAACTCGACAGCACTTTAAAACAACAATGGAGATTTTAATGAAAGTTTACAGAGAATGTGGATTTCCATTTATTCATTGTTGTACAGTTTCCTCCCTGCTCATCCCTCCACTGTTTGCTTTTCTCTTTAAAAAAAAATCTTTCATTGTTATACAATCCCTCCCCTTGCCTCAGTCCACTTTACTATGCAGTTCTTATTCTTAACTACTGTCATGTAAATAATACTTAATCATATATTCCTTTTAAGCAATTCCATTCCTCTGTTTCAATGCAGTACACATTATTTATCCTTTTTTTCTCTTAGCTTCCCCCCACCGCCATGTCAGTCCTGTTTTATAACAGTAGCCTTATGCAGTATTTGTCCTTTTGTGACAGAGATATTTAACTCAGCATAATGTCTTCCAGAGTCACTCATTTGTTTAATAATTCATGAGTTCCTCATTTTTCAATGCAGTATTCCTTTGTGCGAATATACCACAGCTTCCCTATCCATTCCTTTGTTGATGGACACTTGTGAAACATCTCTTTGCTATTGTGAACAACACAGCAGTAAACAAGGGAGTGCATTTATCTACTTGGGTGGGGGTTATGGTTTCTTTAGGGTATATTCCCAGTAGTGGAACTGCTGTGTCAAACTATTTTTATTTACAACTTTTTGAGAAAGTGCCACACTGCCTTCCACAGAGGTTGCACCATTTTACACTCCCAACAATAGCTAATAAGGGTTCCAGTTTCTCCACAACCGCACCAGCATTTGTTGCTTGCTGCTCTGTTGAATTTTGCTGTTCTGACTGGGGTGAGATGATATTTCATAGTTGTTTAGGGATTTTGAACAATTCTTCACATGTCTGTTTGCCATCTGAATGTCTTCTTTGGTGGAGTGTGTGTTCATATCCTGGGCTCATTTTTCAATTGGGTTGTTCACATTTATCTTGTTGTGATGCTTGAGTATTCTATAAATTCTAGATATAAGTCCCTTATCAGACATGTCATTACCAAGTATTTTTCCCCAGTCTGTGGTTTTCCTTTTTACCCTGTTGAAGAAGTTTATTGATATGTATAGGAATTTGATTCTTAGATGGTCTCATTCATCTATTTTATCCTATCCTAGTTGACCCATTCAACAAAGTGTCAGGATACAAGATCAACACACAAAAATCAATTGGGTTTCTCTACAGTGTTAAAGAGAATACATAACTGGCGCTAAGAAAACAATACCAAGCACAATAGCTAATTACAAGATTAAATACTTGGAAGTAAATCTAATTAGAAACACAAATGACCTGTTCAAAGAAAATTATAAAACATTACTACAAGAAACAAAAAGAGTCCTGGAGAAGTTGAAGACTATATTGCTCTTGGATAGGAAGACTCAATATTGTGAAAATGACAATTCTACCAAAGGCAATCTACAAGTTCAATGCAATATCAATACAAATACCAATTACATTCTTCAATGAGATGGAAAAGGCAATTTCCAAGTTCATCTGGAATTGAAAGAGACCCCAAATTATCAAAACACTCTTTAAAAAAAGAGAAACAAGTTAGGAGGCATCTCACTCCCCGATTTCAAATCCTACGACATTGCCATGGTGGTCAAGACAGTGTGGTGCTGGTACAATGACAGACACATAGATCAAAGGAATAGAATTGTGAACCTAGAAATCAGCCCATCTACCTCTGGTCAACTGATTTTTGACAAGGAGATGAAGTAAATTAAGTGGGGAAACAATAGCCTTTTTAACAAATTATATTAGCAGAATTGGAAAACTATCTGTGGAGAACTCAAGCAAGACTCACATCTCACACTATACACAAAAACCAACTCATTGTGGATCAAGGACCTAGAACTAAACCCAAGGACTATAAACTTCATCAGAGAAAAGCTTGAAAGAACTCTAGAAGCCCTAATCCACAACATGAACAGTCTTTCAAGCATCCTGAAAAAACTACAAACAGAAGAGAAGAAACTTTCTACAAACCTGTCCTGCCATGACTCTGGCCATCACAGTTTGCACCCCATGCCCTTACCTCTTCTGACCTCTTGACTTCTGTGTACGTAGGTGTTGATTGTGGATCCAAGTAACGTTAAATTCTTGACAACTTCAATCTTTTCTCCATCCACAAGGATGTTGCCTATTGCTTTACTGGTGAATATTCTTGTTTTCTTGATGCTAAAATGTAATCTGTATTGTATTCTTTAGTAAATGCTCTTCACATTCTGCAAACAAGACTGTGTCATCTGCTTAATGCGGCTTGTTGTTGATGAGTCTTCCTCCAATCCTGATGTCACATTCTTCCTCATACAGGCCAACTATTTGAATTATTTGCTTAGTAGGCAGACTGGATAGGTGTGTAAAAAGGATACAAGCCCTGATGGACACATTTCCTGACTTTAAGCCATGCAGTGTTTCCTTGTTGAATATGAATGACTCCTTCTTCCTCTATATACAGGTTTTCACATGAGCTCAATGTAATGTATTGGCATTCTCACCTTCAATATTTTCAAAAATGTGCTATGATCCAAACAGTCAAGAGTCTTCATAATCAATAAACCCAAGTAAACATCTTTCTGATATTCTCTGCTTTCACACAAGATACATCTAACATTAGAAATTATATCCTTCATATTAAGTTCTCTTCCAAATCCAGCCTGAATTTCTAGCAGTCCTCTGTCAATGTACTGTTCCAACTACTTTTGAATAAAGTTGTTGTTGTTGTGTGCCACCAAGTAGCCTGCAACTCACAGGAGCCCTATGTACAACAGTTCTGAACCTTACCCTACCCTACCCTGAGTCAGTCTCACTGACTCCAACACACCTACCCCCACTGTCCCAATAACTGTGTCAATCCATCTCATCTGAGGTCTTCGTCTCCTGCCCTGTCCCTCTACCCTTCTAAGCATGACATCCTTCTCCAAGGACTGATCCATCCTGGCTACATCCCCAAAGTATATGAGACAGAGCTTCAAATTCCTTGCCTCCAAGGAGAAACTTGGCTTTACCCTCTCCAAGATAGACCTGTATGTTCTCTTGGCAGTTCTTTGTATGTTCAGGACTCTTCTCCAGCACCACAATTGAAAGTCCTCGATTCTTCTTCCATCATCCTTAGTCATTGTCCAGCTCTCTGATGCATAGTAAGTAATTGTGAAGACCATGTCCTGGATCAGGTGCACCTTGGTCTCAAGCCTGATATCATTGCTTCTCAGTACTCAGGAGAAGTTTCTGACCACATATTTTCCCAGTGCATTTCTTCTTTTTATTTCCTGACTGCTTGTGCCACATAGATTTTACTTCTTGTGATACTAACTAATGGTATTGTTTGATAATTTCTTCACTCATTTAAATCTTTTTTTTTTTTTGGAATAGGCACAAATATGGATCTTTTTTCAGTCAGTTGGCCAGGTAACTGTAGTCATTCTTCCAAATTCCTTGTGCACGTATAACTTTAAATAAGTCAATTGGTCTTCCATTAATTTCTGGATCCTCACTTTCTGCCAACGCCTTCAGTCCAGTTTTAACTTGTCCCTTCTGTACCACAGCTTCTTGATCATATGCTACCATCCTGAAAATCTTCCCATAGAATCGTTCAGTACAGCCTCCAGTCAAAATCAGAAAGTAGGAAGACAAAGGTGCTAGAGAGTTGTAAGTAAATAAATACTTTCAAACATGGCTAATGAGGATATAGTCTGCCATAATTTTTTTAAAAGGGAATTGATAAATTGCATTAAAATTTTAAAATAAGAATGCCCTCTGGATCAGTATCCTACTTTTAAGAATCATAGCACGAAAAGAAAGCCAGCCACCAGTAGCTGAGCAACTATGGCCAAGAATCATTCTAGGACAGTACACTTTGTGTGGTGACTACTGATAGCAGAATGTCTGGATTTTATTATACCTCAAAGCACCATTGAAAGGAGCTAGAGAAGTAGTCAGCTCCCAGCAGAAAAGGCAGAGATTCAAACCTGCAGTAGCTGGAGAGGAGAAAAGATCTAGAGGTTTAGTCTCATAAAGTTTATATCCTAGGAAATTCATGAGGCATCTCTTCTCAGTCCTACAAGGTCACAGCAATCAAAAAGCATTGCTGAAAAGGATAAGACTTCTACTTCTGAGAATTCCCAAGAAGTTTCACTGAGATAGAAAACCAAAACAAGTAATATACGCACACACATAGAGAGAGGAAGGAAGGGAGGCAGGCCTGACATTCCAATAAGATCTTGAACAATTTAAACCAGGAATCTTTAAAAAGTGTTTCTGCAATAGAATAATATTAAAAAAGGAAGTGGGAAAAATCTGGCAGTAACCAAGAATATTAAAAATAACTTGGCCCTTTGACACAGCAGTTTTACTTTTCAAAATTGTTCTTAATAGGCAAAGATGTGGACAAAAAGTGCTTGGTGGGGTTTTCTTAAAAATACTTTTATTATTATTATTATTAATGTTAATGAGATTTTACAGAGAATTTGGATTTCCATTCATTCATTGTTGCACTTTTCTCCCTGCTCACCCCTCCCATACAGTCCGCTCTTCTCTTTGAGAAGCAAAATTCTTTCATTGTTATACAATCTGTCCCCCCAAGTCCACTCACTATGCAGTCTTTGTTCTGGACTCCTGTCATGGCAATAATACCTAATCATATATCCCTTTTGTTATGCGGATGACACAACCCTGCTTGCTGAAACTGAGGAGGACCTGAAGCACCCACTGCAGAGTGTCAAGGACTGCAGCCTGCAATATGGATTGAGGCTCAATGTCAAGAAGACAAAGATTCTCACCACTGGACCAATCGGCAGCATCAGGATGGATGGTGAAGAGATTGAGATTGTACACAGCTTTAGTTTGCTTGGCTCCATAGTCAACAGTCTTGGCACCAGCAGCCAGGAAATTAAAAGGCGCATTGCCATGGGAAAGTCTGCTGTTAGGGACCTCTCCAAAGTGCTGAAGAACAGTGGTGTCTCTCTGGAGACTAAGGTGCGTCTGATACAGGCCATGGTCTTCGCAATCACCTGTTATGCATCAGAGAGTTGGACAATGACCAAGGAGGATAGAAGGAGAACTGATGCCTTTGAGCTGTGGTGCTGGAGAAGAGTACTGAGAATACCATGGACTGCTAGGAAAACAAATAGATTTGTCCTGGAGAGGGTTAAACCGGGTGGCTCCTTGGAGGCAAGGATTCTGAGGCTCTGTCTAACTTACTTCAGACATGTAGTGAGGAGAGACCCGTCCTTGGAGAGGGACATCATGCTTCGGAGGGTGGAGGGACGGCGCAGGAGAGGAAGGCCCTCTATGAGGTGGATTGATTCAGTGACTGGGATAATTGGGATGGGAGTGTCAGAGACAGTGCGATTGGCACAGGACAGAGCGGAGTTTAGGGCTGTTGTACATAGGGTTGCTATGAGTCGCAGGCGACTCGACGGCACATAACAACAACAACATATCCCTTTTAAACAGTTCTCTCCCTCATCTGTTTCAATGCAGTATACATTATTTGTTCCATCTTTCTCAGTCTCCCCCCACCCCAAAGCCAGTCCCGTTTTACAACAGTGGCACTATGCAATATTTGTCCCTTTATGACTGAGATATTTCACTCAGCATAATGTCCTCCAGGGTCATCCATTTTTAATAATATTTCATGAGTTTCCAAAAAGAAACCATAACTGCCACCCAAGCAGGTATATGCACACTCATGTTTATCATGGCTTTGTTCACAATAGCAAAGAGTTAGAAACAACCTAAGTGCCCATCAACAAATGAATAGATAGAGAAGCTCTGGTATATTCGCACAATGGAATACTACACTGCATTGAAAAAGTGCTTGTTGAAGCACCTACTCTGTTAAAGAAACTCTAAAAGTCTAGTGATCTACTTCTGAACAAACAGCCACTGAAAACTCCAAGGAGCACAATTCTGCTTCAGTTCCCATGGTACAGCTTGGAGTTAGAATCAGCTCCCTGTTATAGGTATTTTAATGTTAAATAAATTCTATAAGATACAATAATTTTAATTCACAAAATACATATCTATATGTGTCAAAATATATACTATGTACACATACGCAATGCACAATAATAAAAACCCAAGCTACAATATAATAACATATTTTCACTTGGCTAGTTATATGCTTCAGCATTTTTCATAACTATACAGTTATGTGTATATATAACAAAATCCAAGTGTACATAACAAAATTTCCACTTACCTAATAAATGCACATTTAAGATACATACACGTACAGGCCATTTATGTTCCATTGCGCAAGTAATTCAAATGCAGAAATTGTTTTCTATTTTGTGGTCTTGTGGATATCATATGGGAATTTTTCATGTTTTAAGTAACCGTACAAACACACATACATACACAATTTTTAAAAAAGAATGCAATAAAATAAGGTAAAATATTAGTAATTATCTGTGACTGGCGGCAATATGTTGTTGGGTGTTGTAGAGTCAAACTACAGCTCACGGGGACACAGGGACTCTGAACATCAGATGTGAATTGCCCTATCCTGCATCTCCACAGTCTTTGTTATGCTTGAACCCATGATACACACACAATGCCAATTCATCTTGATAGTGTCTTCCTCTCCTTTCCTAACTCTCGATTTTCAGCAGCAAGGTATCTTTTTCCCAGGACTGGCCCCTTCTAACAACTTGTTTAAAGTATGTGAGCATACCATCCTTACCTCTAGGGAGCACCCTGGTTGCACCTTCTCCAAGACAGACTTCTTTGTGCTTTTGTCAGTCCTCTTTGGTACTCTTCTCTAACACCATCATTCAAACACTTTGATTCTTCTTCTTGTCATCCTTAATCAAAGCCCGACTTCCAGATGCATAGGAAGCGACTGAAAACGTCATGGCTTGGATCAGGTACACCTTAGTCTTTAAACTGACATCCTTACTCTTTAGCACTTTGGAGAGGTCCTTGGCAGCAGATTTTCCCAATGCAACACATCTTTCATTCCTTGACTTCTGTTACCAGGCGTATTGATTGTGGATCCAAGTATAATGAAATCATTGATGGCTTCTGTTTCTTTTCCCTCAATCATGACGTTGCCTGCTGGCTCAGTAGAGATTTCTGTTTTCTTGATGTTTAAATATAAGCCATATTGAAGGCTGTAGTCTTAGACTGTATGGATCATGGTAAATCATAAGAAAGTGTGAATCCCAGAACACTTAGTCATGCACATATGTAACCAAAACATAGACCCAAAAAAACTGTCGGTCAAACAGAACAAGGGAACACAGAATAGCTTAAAATGAGAAAACTTTTGTATCTTTTTTATCCTTTGACCAAACCTATTCAATATGGATGCTGACCAAATAATCTGAGATGATAATCTGGATAAAGAAGAATCAATACTTGAAGAAGACCCATCAAAAAAATTTACATGTCAATGAATATTTGCATATTTTATTAAAATACACTAGTCAGACATTCTATTAAGAGTTATTTGAAGAAATGTGCTCTTCCTGTCTGAACAGAGTAAAAATCACAAAACCATTCTGAAATCCTTTTTTCAGTCCCAAATAGCAACCAAATATTATTTACTCTTAGGCAATCATGCATCATCTAAA
This sequence comes from Elephantulus edwardii, assembly GCF_000299155.1. Taxonomy (NCBI): domain Eukaryota; kingdom Metazoa; phylum Chordata; class Mammalia; order Macroscelidea; family Macroscelididae; genus Elephantulus; species Elephantulus edwardii. Next base: position 2,435,313 of record NW_006399774.1, on the reverse strand, counting down.
CAGGTGTCAAAACAATGACTGTGGGGGATGGAGAAGAAAGAAGAGAGGAGTTTGTGAATGTTCTCAGCTGATTCTAACTCCTAAAGGCTCAGGCTTCCAAGTGACCAAGCTTCCAGATGACCAAGGTATTCACGCTTTGTGAGAATGATTTGTTGTGTACAATCCCCTTCAGACAGAACAGAAAATTGTAGCCTATCATGTTTGCTACTGTGCGTCAGGTAGAAAACTAACATAATTAACTGAGTGGGGTGGTTACATAGACAAAAATAGACTGAATGAACCAAACTGAATGATCTCAGTATATACTAGAACTCCCATTACCACATATTCAGAGAAATTAATAAGTCTCTTCATCCTGGTACCCAACACAAAGGTAGAAATGACAGTAAACAAAACTGAACTACACTTCCTAGGTTGCAGCGTAGTTCAGGGGAGGACCTCTGGGGTGCAATGGTTGAGTCCTTGGCTACTAACTGAAAGGTCAAGCATATGAGTCTGTGAAGATTTACAGCTTTGGAAACCTGATGGAGCAGCTCTGCCCCATCTCGGAGGACCACAGTGGGTCAGAAACAATTTCATGGCAACGGGATGATTTATCAGAGACACGATCAAAGCGCCAAGAGAGAGCTAAAGTTAAACCTGGGAGAGACCACAATCCAAGGGAAACAGCAAGGATAGAAATACAGCAAGGACGAAATTTGCCCCAGATAGAGCGAAGGAAACAGAATGGCGGCTTGCTTATTAGTGGAAATGAACACATATTGTTATAGTAAAGTCATTTTTTGATTACTTGTGTGTGATTTACCAATTTTGCAAATTATCTTTTCTTCTGGCTGCCTTTATGCCTCTGAGTCATCTCTTTCCATCTTTAGTTCAGCTGCATCCTGGAACCCCAAAGTGATGTGTACTGCTAATCTACGTCAAGTTTAATTAGGAAAGCAAACCTAATGGTACAACAGTGGTTTCTCCTTCAGAGGACTTCCTCACCAGTCTAGATTGGTTCTAAAACTTGGTGACACATTCTTCACAAGTCGGAGAGAGATCAAAATAAGAGTCAGGCTTGAAAAATGAAGATGTTGGTCAGGTAACCTTTGCCTGTTTTCTCTGTTTTGATTTTCAATATGAGTACAGACCATGAAAGCGGGCCCCCACGATCCTTCTGACCTTTGGGGTTTTAACCAGGAGGTGTCATTAAAGTTACCACAGGGCTAACTGGCTTGTGGTGGCCAAGCATTCATAGCGATGTCACTTTTTGCTCCTTCAATGTTGGCTCTTCCTATCGTTGTGAAACAGAATTCACCAAGAGTTGGATTGCTCGTCCACTAAAAGGAAATGTGAGCTGGGATTAGGGCGTCATGAGACAGGCTAGTTTTACCCTATTGATGATGTATGAAGAAGGGCTCCATGAGAAGAAAAAAAAATAAACAAACCTGATCCAGTCAATATCTATTAAAGGTCAAGGGTCGAGGGGAGAATCAGAAAAGGCACTGGTTGTCAATGCTTCTAAAAGAATCCCTGGGGGTGGAGTGCATTACTTGTTGATCTTCTAACCAGAATGCTGGCAGTTGGAATTCACCTCCTGTTCCTCAGGAGCGAGTTGAGACAATCTCTTGTTAAAGTTTAGATCCTAAACCCGACGGAGAGTCGCTGTGAGTTGGAATCAACTCTGGCGGTGGGTTGTTGTTAGGCCATCAAGTGAACGCCAATTTACAGTGACCCTATGAACCCTATTGGCTCCTTTGCCAATCCTGTGCCATCCTCACAAGCTCTGCCACGGCTCAGTCCATCCTTGTCGTCACTGTGCCAATCCATCAGGTTGAGGGTCTTCTACTCTTTCTCTGATTCTCTCCCATTACAAACATAATATCATTCTCCAAGGATTCTTGCCTCCTGACAATGGGTCTGAAGTATACGGGATGAAGTTTCACCATCCAATAGGGTCACCAAGGAAAACCCCAGTAGTTGCACTTCTTCAAGACTGTGGGTTGAATGGCCTCTAAATGTGTCGACTCCAAATTCTTGACTTGAGACAATAGATACCCTACGATAAGAAGCAAATCAAAGGAGAATGTCCCACGCAAGAAGATATAAATATTGTTGGACAATGGTAACCTGGATTCTTCTTTTCAGATGATTATGTGGTTCTTTAGGGAAGAGAACTTTCCTTTTACTGCTTCTGGATTCTCTAGCATCTAAACCCCTTCCAGGATGCATAGTATTTATAGTGGCCAAAATCTTTATTTATTTTATTGAGTTTAAATATTAGTAGCAGGTGTACCACTTACCAACACATTACTTCATCAAGTTAAGCTTTAGTTTGCTCATCCAGAAAGTGGGCAGAATAATAACAGTTGCTCTTGGAGCTGTTAGTCGGCTAAAGGATCCATTCTCTGTACAACACACAACACATGGCTAACAGAAAACAACGTGATTAATGGAGGCTAAGCACTTTGATAAATGTCGATAATTATAGAAAGGCTTCAGGCCTTTGTTCATAGGGTCACTATGAGTCATGCTCAACTCGAAGAAATCAACAAGAAGCTATGATTGCCATCATGACATTAGATGTACAGCTATCATTACCATCACTGCACTAGCTACACAGAGAATGTTGGCTAAAGTTACTAATTCCAGGCGTGAGAGAGGATATAATAAAAGAAATAGGACATCAGAGAGAAGACTTTCATAACTTGAGAGCTGAATCTCAAAAACAAGAGTGGTGGGAGGACACAGGAATGAGGAGGAGCGTGGGTGGTACTTTAACCTCCTATGTGTATTCTATGCATTTTCATTTTCAGTCTCAAAGTTCTTTCTACTTAAGATCAACACTGAATGTTATTAAATGGCTTTGGGAGTGGAAGAAACACTGGCGTTCTGTGTTGTTTATAACTGGAAAGGTGGTAAAAGTGGAAAAATGCTACTGTTTTCACCTCAACGGCATCTGTTGTCACAGGGCCACAGCAAACTCCAGGTGCCAAGAATTCCTAGAGCTTTGTCTCTGACTTCTTTCAAAACCCCAGTACAACTTTATGCCTTTATGACACAGTTAGCTTTTTTATTCTGGACCTCAGATTGGGAAGAGAAATTAAATATTCCAAAGACTGGGGAGTGCATAGAAACACAAGCAGAATACGGAAAACGGGGTGGGATCCAATCTTCTGCAGGTGCTACAGGAGGTTCTCCCAATGCCTTCTACCCCAGCTGGGTGAGAGAAACAAGAGGCTTCATTTATCTGTTAAAACTCATTCCTTTCTCTTTCTTCATTGTCATTCTCCTTGTTCTCCAAAAGAGAAAACTATGGAAGAAGATTCAAAATGTAATGGAAAAAACCAGGCTTACTGTTATGATATATCTGGTGGAACCACCGTGATGAACTTGCAAGTCTGGAATTGAAATCATCCCTGGAGTTCAACTTCCAGCCAAACGATAACAAGCTAATTGACAAGTGGCAATGTTCAAAAGGCAGGAAGAACCATATGAAAGAAGGACAGATGGAAATGGTTAACACGAAGGAGCAGCTAGAAGAGAGCTGTTACGTTATGGGGCTGGCAATCAATGTCACAAACCAAAATGCATGTGATAGCAGAACAGAAAAATCCATTTGCTCTGTAAACTTTCACTCACATTAACTCTCAATAAAGAAATTTGTTTGAAAATTGCTACCTAACTTGGGAGGATCTGGAGAGCACTATGCTAAGTGTCAATAAGGACAAATACTGTATAGGATTATTATTGCATATATAGAAAGATATCTAGTAAAACATGTAAGAGGATCCAAGGTGGGGGCGGGTAGGAGCAGAGGGTGAGGATAGGCAGGTGGGTAATTATAAGGTCACATAGTCTGATGGATAGACGGAGGGGTGGGTAAAGGAAATGAGAAAAATCCAGTGTGAAAAAAATAACGTATTCAAATTTTGTAAATAATCCAGTATAATTTTAAAAAAAATCTTAAAAAAACCCACTTCCTAAATAGACATAGATCCATAATAATTAATGATATAAAATACAATATACAGGAATGATAGCATGCAAACCACTTTTGCACATGAATGTTTGTACAATACGCATGTATGGCTTCAGGAAATCCATTGATACTATGTCACTTTTGGGGGAGTAACATCTTGCCACTATTGTAGAATGGGACTGGCATCAGGGTTGGGGTGAGACTGAGAAAAATTGGATAAATTATATATACTGCATTGAAACAGATGAGGAAGAGAACTATTTGAAAGCAGTATATGATTGGGTTATTATGGTTATGACAAGAGTCCAGAATGAAGGTTGCATAGTGGAGTGTACTTGCGTGGGGAGGGGGCAGATTCTATACCAATGAAACAATTTTTCTTTTACTTGTCAAAGAGAAGAACACACTGGGGGGGGGAGGGGTGGTCAGGGAGAAAAATGCAACAATGAATGTATGGAAATCCAAAATTTCTGTAAACATTCATTAAAAATATTTTTTAGAAAATAAAATTTAAAAAAATGCATGAATGATTGTATACAAACTTATTAAAAAGAAAAGAAAAAGAAATTACTAAAAAGTAGGTGGTCATAGCAATTCAAGTGTTGTGAAGAAGTTCTAGTCACATAGCTTTTACATTGTACTAGGTTTTCAAAGTAATCTAGAGATGATTTAGGGCATACAGGGGGATGTCAGGTTATATACTACACACACCATATAACACACAGGACAGTGTCAGGTATATGTTAACACATACCTTTGAGTGGTTTCCAGCTCCTATCTACCCTCCACCAGCTTTACCAGCTGTAAACCTTCACAGGAGGACATGACCCATCTCACTTTCTTGGAACAGCTAGTGGATTCAAACTGTTGACTTTTGGGTTCTGAATACTACACCCTATTAACTAAGGATCTGAGCACCCAGCATCTTGGAACAAATCCTCAGATACAGAGGGATGATGATGGGCTTGGTCCACAGTGACAATAAGGCAACTCTGCCCACTAACTGGCACACAGACATGTATGTCAACCTGGTCAGCTTGTATAAAAATAGATCTGCTGTACTATTCAAGTGACTCAGACTTCCTGCGCTTCTGAACATTTTGAATATATTTACAAATGGTATTTGTGAATCAAGGAGTTTCAATCTTTCGCATCACACGTCTGCTACTGAATTCACTAACAGCTTAGGAGATACACCACCTCTCAGCTTAGGTTCCAGGCAACAGTGACGAGTTGTACTTTCATTTTAATATACATTTTCAGTTTCCAAGGGACTTATTAACTAGAAGCTCAGTCTTTTACCTTCTCTTTGAAATTTCAAATTAAAGACGATGTAACTATTTGGTTCCCACAAAGTGAAGGGGCTGCTTGTCCATCTGCACAGCTTTATGAAAATGTCACTTTTCACTTTGAGTAATTACATCCAATAGATTTGTCCCTTACTGATCGAGAATGTAAGAACATATCTCTCTTTTTAGGACAGTACAAAGCCCACATTACGTAAAGCCCACATTATTATGATGTTCTTCTATTTCAGGGTTAAACTTGACATGCATTCAGAATTTGTTAGTTATGTGCACCGTTCAGCTGTCAAGGGAACTAGGAATCTGTGGCATTCTAATCAGAAATATTTTCATTGCTAGGATATGTGGTGAAGCCTTGAAAGGCGGAAAGGAGTTTTTTTAAAAAATAGTTTTTAGAAAACATAGGGTTTCTGTACTTGCAGAGGATCATGGGACACTGAAGGGCCCTGGGTGGAACTTAATGTGCAGACTACAAACATAAAAGCTAGTCAAGAATTTTTCTCTTACTTTTCAAAGAGAAGAGTGAACTTGGAGGGGAGGGATGGGCAGGGAGAAAAATGCAACAATGAATGAATGGAAATCCAAAGTATCTGTAAATGTTCATTAAAATGAATTAAAAAATTAATTATGTAAACCTAAAAAAAAAAAAAAAGCCTGTCATTTGAATCCAGTCCTCAGCACCATGAAGAAAAACCTAGAGAACTGCTCTGTAGAAATCCAGGGACAAGAACTGTGGAGTACAGTTCTACTCGACAAGGACTGGAGCTGATCTCACAGCAATGGGCTTGCTTTGGGTTTTATGGGGCATTGTAAAGAATCTGGTTTTAAATAAAATGTGCCTGATCCAGGCCATGGTCTTCACAATTACTAGCCATGCATCAGAAAGCTGGACAATGAGTAGCGATGACAGAAGGAGAATTGATGCCTTTGAGCTTTGGTGCTGGAAAGAGTATTGAATATACTGTGGACTTCTAGGAGAACAAACAGGATCATCCTGGAGAGGGTGAGACCAGGCTGTTCTTTGGATGCAAGGATTGTGAAGCTTTGTCTGACACACTTTGGACATGTTGAAAGGAGGGACCAGTCCTTGGAGAGGGACGTCATGCTTGGGAGGGTGGAGGGACAGTGCAGGAGAGGAAGACCCTCGATGAGATGGTTTGACTTTAGTGACTGGGAGGTAGGTGTGTCAAAGACAGTAAAGTTGGCTCAGGGCAGAGCAAGGTTCAGAGCTGTTGTACACAGTATTGCTAGAAGTTGCAAATGATGCCATAGCACATAACAACAACAAAATAAATTTGTTAACCTCCCTTTTAACACACAAAGAAACTTCAACACATTGTATTTGGGGATGTGTAACTGGAAGCAATTCATAGTCTCAGTCTTCAGTTCTCAGGAAGCATGGGGAACTCACTCATTGTATGTCAGAGGAATGCTAACAGCCACAGGAAAGCTTTGAGAGGAAAAAGAACGGCATTTTTCAAAATTTAATATTCCTTGAAAAAAACCAGTATTTAAATGTGAAAATTAAATATGAGTATATGTTTAATTTCATTTAATCCTCAAACAGAAGAACATCATCAGAAGATAGATTAGATAGACTGAGGTATCTAACAAAAAAATGGAGAAACAATCCTTGCATTCTCAAGCTATAAGGAATATTTCCAGCAAATGTTTAAAGAAGTAAAAACAAAAACAAAAACAAAAAAAACCCAACCTCTCAAGAAAGATTGTGGCCAGGCATACTTAGTCATCTAGGAAATGAAATAAAAAGATTTTCAAGGCACAAAGGTGCTAGGTGTTCACAAAAGAAATCAGCAGACAGAAAAGGGAACAAGCATGTTCACATTTTCCTTGATGTTCATTCAAGGGTCAGAGCAATGTCTGCATTCTTTCTCATGAAGATCTGTGTTGAGATTTCATACTGCGGCCTAAGCAATCTGCAGAAATTTTGTGCATAGGAGCTCTGGTGGCCTAGTGGCAAGAAGCTGTGCTACAATTCCAAAGATACATGGTTTGAGGCTACCAGCTGCTCTGTGAGAGAAAGATAGGTAGTCTTCTCCCATGAAATTTAAAAAAAAAAAGTTTGTAACTAACTTTTGTTGGTTTTCTCCATTTTATGTTTTAGTAAGGAGATTAAGGGTGGAATAGAAGATTTGCAAAGACTTCTTTCATTAAAATGTTATGATGGGCCTTCCACTTAAAGAAGGAGGTGGTTCAATGAGGTATCATCTCACTCCAGTAACAGTAGCAAAGTTTAACAGGACAGCAAGCAATAAGTGTTGGAGAGCACTTGGAGAGGAAAGAACACTTATACATTGTTGGTGGGATTGTGAAATGGTACAACCATTCTGGAAGGCAGTTTGGCGCTTCCTCAAAAAGCTGAACATGGAAATTCCATATGACGCAGCTATTCCACTACTTGGAATATGTTGTTGTTGTCATTAAGTGCCGTTGAGTCGTAGGCGACTCGTAGAGAACTTATGAACAAAAGTCCTAGATATCTGAATAACTTTCGTCCTTTCTCCAGGTTCATAGGGTTGCCAGAGGCAAGCTATTATGGAAGTGGATGCCACTCCTACTTCCAAGCTTGTTTTAATCTGGGAGCTCCACCAAACACTGTTCACCATGGGGAACCATTCTTGCCTTTGACTCATTGTCACAGTGTTCGGCTTCACAGCAACCACGAGTTACCTCTGTACAGCAAGTGGAATACCAGGGTTACATGACCTAGAATGTTTCACCAAAAACAATTAAAACCTGTGGCACTCAGGCCCTACAGGATTTTAAGCTAGCTCCTGGAGCAGGCTCTGAAAGCTCCATCCCACTCTTACTTACCCTTACTTATTCTAAGGGCCAGGGCTACCCACCTTTGAAGGGAAAAAAATACAGTAACACCCAACAAGAAAGACCCCAGAAACTTCCCTTGCCTCACTGTGACCAAGAAGAGCTGCCATGGAGATGCCAGCCATCCCACCAGATTAGCTAGCTGACTTCCAGAGTGGAGGGAGACTCCAGTCCCCAAGCCTCGTCAAGGATTTTAAGCTAGCGCCTTGGAATATACCCTGAGAAAATGAGAACTGAGGCACAAACAGAGATTTGTACATCAATGTTCATAGCAGCGTTATTCACCAGTGCAAGAACATGGAAACAGCCCAAATGTCCAACCATAAACGAATGGATTGAGATAGCATGGTACATTTGCACAATGGAATACTACACAGCACATAAGAGCAGTAATATTGGAAATTATTAACTAACTTGAGAGGGACTGGAGAGCATTGTGCTGAGAGAACTAACTCAGACCCACAAGGACAAATATTGTATAAAACCATTACTGTAGAATGAATATAAGGATCCCAGGTGGAGGAGAGTGGAAACAGAGGGGTGAGGATGTGCAGGGGGAGGTGGGTTAATCATGGAGTTGTACAATTTGATGGGTAGGTGGTGAGAGAAATCGGAAGAATCTGTTCTAGAAAACAATGTATTTGAATTTTGTAAATAAACTAGTATAAGAATAATTTTTTAAAATATCAACAACAACAACAAAAAAAAAAGGTGATGGTTGTTGTTAGGTGCCTTTGAGTCAGACGCATAGATGACCTTCTAGCTTTCTTTCTTGTAGAACTGCTTGTAGATTCAAACTACGTACCTTTACACTGGCGATAAAACTCCTTGTCACTATTCAGTCTCCAGAGCTGAAAGAAGGCAGTTCTTATTGTTGATGTTACGTGTCATGCAGTCCGTGCAACACATAATGACCTAGAGCTCTGAACTCTGCTCTATCCTGAGCCAATCTCACTGTCTCCAACACATCCACTCACATTACTCCAGTTACTGTGTCAAACCATCTCACCCAGGGTCTTCCTCTCCTGTGCTGTCCCTCCACCCTTCCAAGCATGATGTCCTTCTCCAGGGAATGGTCTCTATTGGCCACGTGCCTAAAGTATGTGAGACAGAGCTTCAAAATCTAGCCTCCAAGGAGCAGTTTCACCAGCTATAGAATAAACCTCTTTGTTCTCTTGCTGGTTCATGATATGTGTAGTACTCTTCTCCAGCATCACAACTAAAAGGCATCAATTCTTCTTATATCATCCTTGGTCATTGTCCAGCTCTCTGATGCATAGCAAGTAATTTCAAAGATCATGGCCTGAATCAGGTGTACCTTAGTCTCCAAACGGACATCATTGCTCTTCAGCACTTTTGAGAGGATCTGACAGCACCCTTCCTCAGTGAAATTCTTGTTTTGATTTTCTGGTGCCAAGAGTGTTGACTGTGGAGCTGAGCAAGCTGAAATTGTTCATTACCTCAATCTCTTCTCCATCTATCATGGTGCTGAAAGTGGGAGAAGGAATAAAATAGTCTCTTTTTCTCGACAGGCACTGAATAATCAATGTTTCATGTTTCTTTATCTGTTAAATCCAATTCCTTGATCCAACTTTTTTACAAACTATGAAGGACACACATTATTTACCATCATTTACCATTGACACAGCTAACATGGAAAAAAACAAAAGAACCCAAAGCAAAAGTCATCAAGTCAATTCAGAGTCACAGCAGGGCCATGTGTGTCCAAACAGAACTGGGCTTCCTAGAGTTTTCAGAGCCTGATTCTTCAGAAGTAGATGACCAGAATTTTCTTCCAAGAAGACACTGACTGGACTTGGCTTCTTAATTGTCAGCTAAATTTTCACCACCCAGATATGTTCTAACATTATTAGCAGGCTGGCACTGAGAATGCCTAAGCCATTGCATCCACTTAGGTCCACACAATGACATCATTTTCTTTCAGTCTATTTTGCTTGGTGCAAAATAGTCATAGGGCAAAGTACCTCAAAATATGCTTTCAACTATACAGCAACACGTACCCTTGCTGTGTAGAAGAGGAGGGCCACAGAATCTCAGAAACACTGCAGGATGGGGAAAAAATTGTTGCTGCTATTGTTATATGCCATTGAGTCTCCTGTGACTCATAGCAAAGATATACTCAATGCAATTCAATGTACAATAGTTCTGAACCCTGCCCTATCCTGAGCCAGTCTCAATGTCTCCAATACACCTAACCCCACAACCCCAGTTATTCTGTGAATCTGTCTCATCCAGGGCCTTCCTCTCATGTGCTTTTCCTCTGAAATTAAACAAATGAGACGCTTAGTAACAACACTTCACACTCAGTTTTATTTAATTTCTTATAAAACTATTTCCTCATTCTTTGCTTCCATGTAAAATTTTTTTAACATTTTTCCTGTATTATATTTCTAAAAACTCTCTTGGTACGCTTCAAGAATATTCCATGAAGCATTTTTCACTGTAAGTTTCAAATATTAGCCTGAGTTCTTGAAATAAATGAAAGAAAAGAGAAAGCCTACAGCTATTTTTCCAGTCTAAAACATTGTATAAAGACTTCAACATATGCTAGAGTGGAGAAAAAGTTTAACTTCTTAGCATTGTTTTTCCACGAAATTATTACTAAACTTGATTTGGGTTTTTTTCCTAATTATAAGCAGCATTCATTAAACTAATTTATAAATTTTTCCCCAGCTTAAAAAAAATGAATGGAAATAATGTTTTGAATTAAGAAGTCTTTAGAATTAGTAGTTCTACATTGACAAATGTATTGGGGCCAATAGACTGATAGCTACATTGTTGTTATTGTTAGTTGTCATAGAGTCAAGTATGGCGCATAGTGACCCTATTAAGAACAAAAGATCGGAACCCTGCTCTGTTCCCCGCCGTCCTCACACATTCTGACACACACGAGCCCATTGCAGCAGTCACTGACTGTCAATCCACCTGGTTGAAGGTCTTCCTCTCCTTCGCCAAACCTCCACCCTTCCCAGCATCGTGCTACATTGTAGAACCAGTAAATCATTGCTTTGAGTACTTTATGCTTTTCATATCAAACAGAAGTAAAAGATACCACACAAATCCTGAGACTTTGTAATCATGGTGTTTTAACCAAAGTTCAAGCAAATTCTGTCCAAGTACACATGAATTCTTCATTGCTCTTTCCTACAAAGGAGTCCTGGGTGGTGCCAACAGTTCCTTTGCATGCTGCTGCCAAATTGGTCCCTCGAAAGAAAGGCCCCATGACCTACTTCCCCAAAAGTTAGTTGAAAAATAAAAAACACCAATCTGTGCACTGGGGAATGTCACTGCAATGAAGAGAGAAAAAACTGAGAGCAGCATGTCCGGAGCAAGAGATTCCTGCTCTCACAGGAGACTCACACCAAACCAACGACAGCCGTGCAGAGCAAGTAGTGGTGGTGGTGGACCAGTGACCTAAGACAGAGCTGAACTAAACGGTCTTCCACAGAACCAGGGCAGGGAGTCTTCACGTAGGCTCACTGGAGGGGAGGTGGACAGGGCTGTTGTTGCTGTTAGGTGCCAGTGTGTCCAAAACAACTCATAAGGATCCTTTACAACTGACCTGAACGTCGCCCTATTCTGTGCCATGCCCACCACCCCTGATCCACTCAAGCCCACTGTTACAATCATTCTTCACTATACCTTGTTGAGCGTCTCCCTCTCTTCTCTGACCCTCCACCTTTCCCAGCACGATGTCCTTCTCCAAGGACGGGACCCTCTTGATAACACGGCCAAATTACGTGAGACAAAGTTTCACCGGCCTTCCCTTGGAGGAGCTCCTGTTTGCAGACTTCCTCCAAGACAGCCCTCTTTGTTCTTTTGGCAGTCTGTGGAGATGTTCAGTACTCTTCTCTCTAACATCAAAGCTCAAAGGCATCAATTCTTCTTGTCATCCTTAGTCATTGTCCAACTTCCCGATGCATAAGAAGTAATTGGAAAGGCCATGGCTTGGCTCAGACGTGCCTTCATTTTATCCTGAGTGTTTCTGACCTACACTGTAACCTATTACTTTCCTGAGATACTCCATGATTTAGGTGGGTGTGGGGGGTGGAAATCTATGCATTATTGTTCTTTCTCACACTCACACTTGCATTATGAATCAGAATCAATGTAACAGTAACTGTTGGTTCATATTTTATTACATTTTTTTAAAAAGATCGCTTTCTGCTTCACATCAAGAGGCATTGTAGGCATGTCCAAGGATGCTTTCCATTCCTTTTCTGCTTTTAACTGTGTCCCTGGTTTTTAACTAGTCTTACGCACATCCTCCTTGAGTTTAATCCACTGTATATTCCCTTTCTCTGTTTGGACAATAGCTTCTATCGGACAATAGGTTTCATGTTGTTGTTGTTGTTGTTCTTGATTGTGCATGTCTCGTAGCAACTCTATGAACAAAAGACCTGAAGCCTTTCTATCACTATCATTTCTCCAAGTTCATAGAGTTTCCAGAGCCACATGGTTTAGCATCCTTTCCTCGTGTGTACTCAGTCTATATGCTGAACAGATCATTCAAGAAGTTAGACTCTATGAAGAAACATGTGACAATGGAATAGGAGGAGATTGGAGAAGCAGCGGAATGCTCCCAGATGGGCAGTTTGGGGTGGTAAGAGCCAATGGGAATACTTGATTATGGAGGAATGGTGGAATGATGGAGCTCATGGAGTTTTAACCACACTTTGGTTCTTAAACAGTTGGGCCTGAGGGCCACAGGCTTGAGGGTCTGGTTTCAATCATTTTTGGTCAAACATTCTTCTAGGTGGTAAGCACTGGTCTGTCCATTTGCTGTACGGAGGTAACTTGTGGTTGCTGTGATTCTAAACACTGTGACACTGATGTGTCAAATGTAAGAATGGTTACCCATGGTGAACAGTGTCTGGTAGAGCTTCCTGATTAAAACAAGCTTGGAAGCAGGAGTGGCATTTACTTCTGAAACAGCTTGCCTCTGGAATCTCTATGAACATGGAGAAATTATAGAAGTTACACAAGTGTCCAGGCCTTTCATTCACAGGGTCGCTATGAGTCATCTATGACTTGACAGCACTTAACAACAATAACAGCATGGTGCTACTATTTCTTATTTTAATAAACCCATTTTCCTTGCTTCCTAAAATAATAATGTTGTTATTGTTAAGTGCCGTCAAGTCGCAGACGACTCATAGCGACCCTATGAAGGAGAGTCCTCAATGCTTGGGTGTCTCTCATCCTCTCTCCAGAAAATAATAATAATAAATAATAATAAATTTTTAAAAGACCAAACAACACAATGACCTCATATTCATTGCCATTGAGTCAGAGCAGGGAGAGAGTTCCTATCTTTCTCCTGGGGAACTACTGGTGGACTTGAACCATCAGAGAGGTATGGCCTTAGTTAGCCATGCAATGTCCTACCAGGTAGGCCATCAAAGCTCTCTTTTTCTATTAAAATCAAGAACAAAAGGAAGTTCCACCTGAGGATATGATAAAGGTATGAAGGCATCAGTGTTTTCAATGAACAATTCAAATATAAGCTCTGAAAGTAAAAACATTGATACTGTTAGATTCCTACTCCTGGCAGCCCCCTGTACAACCAAACAGGACACTTCCTGGTCTGCTCACCCTCATAGCTGATGGTTTGCTTGAACCGTTATTGAAGCCACAGTGCTGATACATCTTGCTGAGGGCCTTGCTCTTGGCATTGACCTTTTATTTGACCTGGAATGATGTCTTTCTCCAGACAAAAATAGTCATTAAAGAGAACATTCCATTAAATCATAAAGGATCATTTATCTCCACCTAGGCCTAGTTTCTTTCCATTTCGTTCACCACTTCCACCTGCTAATCTACATTGGTGAAATCCAATCTCTGAAAAATACTCATAACCAGGCACATCACGGGTAATACAGAGAAAGAGAATCATACAACAGCCTTGGCAATGAGCTCCTCTTCTGTCTTTCCTGCTTTTCCTTACCCTATATTTTAAAGTTTGTTCTGGAGAATCCTGTGAAGAAAGGAATCCGTGTATTTATTGAGTGAATTTGGACTGTAGACACTGACCAAATTGCTCGACATTCTCCCCCCACTCCATCCCCCACTATCCTATTGTCAATCCACATTTTTCCCTCCCCTGAAACTTTCTTGTTCTGTAGTATCTGGTTTGGCCGTCTCTACTGCCCACTTCAGAAAATTGCTTGGCTCTCCACTTGGCTTCTTGTTGGGTAGACTTGACCCAAAAGAATGGAGGAAGGGTGAGCCAGCCTTTCCCTTTGATCTCTTAGCACTCCAGTTCCATTATATAAAGTACCATAAATCAGGACAGCAGAGATCGACATCAGCTTCTAAACTTGCTGTCAGATGGCGCTCCTTATTGAATAATTGTGGATTGTGATCTTTATTAACTAATCTGAACTCAATGCCTCACGTTGCCAGTCATAAGCCAAGTTTCTTGAAGGCCTTCTCCATAGTTTTAAGGATTGCCCTGATTAATTTTTCTCTTCTTCAATCTAAGCTTCTTATGCCAAAATGTTCTAACTGGCTTTTTGCCTCTAAGGTTTAAGTGCACAGATGTTTCCTTGTGACCACAGCAAATACCACTCTTCTGAGGAGAGGTCTGATAAATAAAGTTGGCCATAAATTGAAGACTGAAGAGCAAGAGAGGAAGTCAATCCCAGGCCGCCTTTGTTCAACTTTTGTAACTCTACAAACCCTTCTGGTGGACTCACCTCTCAAATATCAACGATGATGGATTCTAGGAATCCCATCAACAAATTACAGCACTGAATAATCCAAAAAGCTCCTCCGCCCTGACAACATAAATCTCTTTCTCTACTGGACATGGTACCACGGCTGCTAACAAGTGGAAAATTGGCCCTTCTAGACTCCACTAGAGTTCCAGCTGCTGAGGGAGGAGTAGGATGGACAGGCTCCAGATGGCGAGAGCAAAGTGAAGCAAGGGCCTCACATGGTCTGAACATGAAGAACTGGGCACATTTTTCTAAATGATTCATAACCGACATCGACACCACTTACGCAAGGTGAAAGGAGCCGTGGCAGCGTAGTGGTAAAAGTGCTCAGCTGCTAACCCAAGGGTTGGCAGTTTGAACCCACTAGAGAAAGATGTGACAGTCTGTTTCCTTAAAGATTTACAGCCTGGGAATGAGCACAATGAGACACAGCTCCTCTGTCCTGTTAGGACCAAGTAGAGGGGAGAGGTTTCTGCACCCAGAATGGCACGGTCAAGAGGAAGCCTTTGCTTTCTGCAGCTTGGCTTCCCAGAAACCCGTTTTCTATGACTCTTTCCCTGCACAAACTAGACACAGCATCTTGTGACCAGATTATCAAACTAACACGGGTGATTCCTTTCATGCCACATGCTCTGACGTCACCCACCCTGGTCCTTATCTGCTCCAAACGCAGGCCACGGACCATCCTTAGAGAGAAGGCATCAACACTGGAGATATATTGCAGCTGGAATCCATTACTTTCAGTTCTTGGTTTCCCCATCTAAGCCCAAATTTCCAATATCCCTAGCCTTTTATTTTCCCCTCAGAAAAAAAAAAAAAAAGAGGAAGGGAAAAGTACCACATGCAGTCTTCCTGTTACTCTCAAGTCCTTGCTTCCGCTTCCCCCACCCCCTGTGCATAAGGTAAAGATGCCAAACAGCTGTAAGAGACAGCACGGCTTACTTCCCTGCTGGAGCTGCATGTACAAAGCACGGTGGCTCCTCTGATCTTTCTCCCCACATAGATGTTAATGGGTTTAACTGTGGGATCAGCATCTCAACTCACTGAAGGCAGGGACTGTAGAGTCAGGAAATTACATGACCCCAGAAAGGAGACCCCTCCATCCCAGACAATGCCTGCATCCAACTGATGAGGGAAATCAAACCCCAAAAGTAAAAATGTTCGTATCCAACATCAAATACTCATTTAAGATACCAGGAGTAGTATAAACAGTTGCACTGGAGCATATGTGAAAGCTGGCATCGAGAACTTGCCCAGGGACCATGCAGGAAAAAAGTGTGGTAACTGCTCACACTCATCTGTCAGCCAGTGGCTTGTGCACTGCAGATAATTCAAACATCAGCAGGGTCATCCACAATGGCCAAGTCTCATCAGAGCTTCCACACTAAGACAGACGAAGCAGAATGGTCTGCCCGCAGACTTCTGAAAATTGTGCTGGTTATTGTTAAGTGCCGTCGAGTCATAGACAGTCATAGCAACCCTATGAATGAAAGACCTGAATACTTGTATAACTTTCATCGTTTCTCCATGTTCCTAGAGTTTCTGGAGGCAAGCCATTTCAGAAGTGGATACCACTCCTGCCTCCAAACTTGTTTTAATTGGGAAGCTCCACCAAACACCGTCTATCATGGGTGACCATTATTGCACTTGACACACCAGTGTCACAGTGTTCAGCTTCACAGCAACCACGAGTTACCTCTGTAGAGCAATGCACACACCAGTGCTATACAACTTAGAAGAATGTTTGACCAAAAACAATTAAAACCAGGCCTGAGAGCTGCAGATTAAAATCACCCACCTTTGGCTTGGTAGCATCACTTTTAATCCACTAGGTGAATAGAGTTCTCTCGTTGTTGTTGTTGTTAAGTGCCGTCAAATCGTAGATGATTCATAATGGACCACATCAGAGTCCTGACCGATACAGGCAGGTGTGCTTCCTGTAGGATGGCAGGAGAAAAGAGGACAAAGAGAAGTAATAAACACAGGAAGAAAGTGTGAAGAGTGCTGTTACCATGTGGAAATTTGAGTCAATGTCACAAAATAAAACATATATGAATTCTTGAATGGAAAACCAAGTTCCTCTGCAATCTTTCAGCCAAATCACAATAAAAAGCTTCAACACTAAAAAAATCACTTGATTATAAACAATAGGTTAGTAACACTTGGTGTGTTTCTTTGTGAAATCCTATTGTTTCGTTTTTCTTTTATGTCAGAAAAAAGCCATTCGCCATGTTGTTAGGATGGACGAGCCTCAGGGAAGGACATAATGCTTGGACAGGTGGAGGGTCCGCATTAGACACATAAGAGGAAGACCCTCAACAGGATACACTGACACAGTGACACAGCAATGGGCCCAAGTGCACTGGAGATGGTGAGGATGGCTCAGGTTAGTGCAGGGTTCAGAGCCATTGTTCATGGAATCACTGTGAGTCGAACTCGAATGGATGACACATAACAACAACAACAACAACAAGGCATTCTTAGAGTTTAGAAATCAAACTGTTCCAAAGTTTCCGAGTTCCTCAGTGGCAATGAGCTATTTGCTTCCCCATTATTCATAAGCAATCAAGAATTCCATGATCAGGTCCCCAGAGGTATTTAAAATTTTATTATACTACTGTTGAACTGTTTCAATAACCTTCTAATTGATGTGCTTGTCATTCTTCAACATGAGAACCCCTGATGTACATAGAATTTTCCTTGATGTTGTTGCTGTTGTTGTGTACCATCCAGTCACAACTGACCCATAGCTGACTCTCCAGCAAGTTTACAGAAGCAGTTAATCCTATAGGAGGAGATTGCCCATCCTATTCCTGTGCAGCTGTTGTTATGTGCCATCGAGTCACTTGCGACTCATAGTGACCCTATGTACAACAGCCCTAAACTCCGCTCTGTCCTGTGCCAATTGCACTGTCTCTGACACACCCATCCTGATC
>NW_006399774.1:2373442-2413973 GCF_000299155.1 Elephantulus edwardii | reverse complement strand
TCCCCACATCTATTTACCCATCCTTTTGCTTATATGTGCTCCATTCCTACATCCTCCTGTGTGTACACTGTTGCTTCTTGGTGTCATTGAATCCATTTCTACTCATAGTGAATCCACATGACTGAGTATAACAGCAACAGTGTCTAGAGATTTCTTGGCTGCAGTCTTTACTGGAGAAGGTTTCCAGATCGTTCTCCCTAAGAGCAGCTGGATGGATTTGAACCGTGTACCTTTCAGTTAACCCATCAGCCAGTCATTCAGCAGCTGAGTGCCTATCCATTTATAGTGCCAGCAATCCATGTGTAAACACTACCCATCACTTAAGGTTTTGGTCCAGTGGCGCTTCCTATGGGAAAGCATCCTCCACCACCACCATCGCCCTGTTGTCATCAGTCGAGTCAGAACTGGCCCGTAGCTGGCACTCCAGCAGGTTTCCAGAGGTAGTAAATCACATAGAAGGACATTGCTCATCTTTCTTCCACGGAGAAGCTGATAGATTAAAATTGTGTACATTTGCATTGGCAGCACAATTGTTTGGGTGGCCTAGCGGCAAGAAACTGGGCTGCGAACCTGAATCCTGAAGGCATGCCTTTCGAATCTACCAGCTGCTCCCTGAAAGGAAGATGGGCCACCTCCTCTCATGCTATTTACTGTTGTTAGGGACGACTGAGTCAACTACAGCTCATAGCGATCCTCTGAACAATGGCTTCAAACTCTGTCCTATCCTGAGCTAACCTCACCGTCTCAGACACACCGGACCCCATTGCCACAGTCACTGTATCAGGGCATCTCATCCATGGTCATCCTCTCCTGCACTCACCCACTATCCTTCCACACATAATGTCCTTCTCCAGGGTCTGGGTCCTCCTGGAAATAAGCACTAAGTATGTGAGAGGAAGCTTCAAAATTCTTGCCTCCCAGAAACAAGCTGGTCTCGCCCTCTCCAGGACAGACTTGTTTGTTCTCTTTGCAGTCCATGGTATGTTCAATACTCTTCTCCAGTGCCACTCAAAGTAGTAAGATTCAATTCAAGGGGAATTTTTTTTTTAAAATTCCATATGAGTGTGGGGAAGGATATTTATACCTGTATTTTATTTTTTTTTTAAGCAGGAGTGGCATCCACTTTCTAAACAACTTGCCTGCCGAAACTCTCCGAACTTTAATAACGTCAATAGTTGTAAAGGGGCTTCGGGCCTCTTGTTCGTAGGGTCGCTATGAGTCATGTTCAACTCAAAGGCAATCAACAACAACATTTTTTACATGGGGCTCTCTGGTGGCCTAGTGGCAAGAAGTTGTACTATCACCCCAAAGACATGCAGTTCAAATTCACCAGCTGCCTCACAGGAAGAAGATAGGCCACCTCCTCCCATGCAACGTACTGCCTCTGAAAACCCATAGGAGGGGTCGGCTATGGGTCAGTTCCGACTTGAAGGCATAAAACAACAGTTTGTTGTTGTGTTTTCACAAAGTAAAACATTAAAATGAATTCTCTTTTGTATTGTGATTTTCTTTACTAAGCCCTTTTCTTTATCAGAGGAGCCCTTGGGTGGCAAAATAAGTAGAAATTTGACTGCTAACCATAATCCACCCAGAGATACCTTGAAAGAAAGGCCTGGTGATCTGTGTGCAAAGCATCATGGCCACAGAGCACTCTACAGAGCAGAGTTCTACTCTGACCCGTTTAGGGTGGCCATGAGTCAGAACCAGCTCAATAACAACTGGTTCTGTCTGATTTCCTTGACGTGTTTTTAAGGAAATGAATTCTGATGAATGATTCACCATAGTAAATAGAAAGAGTACATATGCTCATTACAAGATAAATTCGAAATTCCTTGGTGTCTTTATTGAAACACTGAAAAGAATCCAGCGAGACCTTTCCCATAACTAGCTGAAAGAGTGGCTTCAGGCAGTAGTTCTGGGAATGGCAGACAACAATTTGCAAGTAGGATTTTAAGGCAGCAGATGTGTCTGTGAAGTGCCTTTGGGAAGCTCAGAAGCAGACACTTGGTGTAGCAAGAACAGTTGGATGAGATGAGAATACGGAGAAATGCCAGCACCCACCCAGCAGTACTCTTCCACCCAGTGAAGCCAGGGACCTCAGAACCAGAACCACCCCTATGCAGACTCAGCAAGAAGACATACATGTTGAAGCTTTGTCGTTTTATTATGATCCATCTCTTCCTCCCAGGGAGAGATTGTAGCTATCTGCACTCAAGTCAAGTACAACTCATATAGACCCTTTGAACAACAGAACAGATCTGAACCCTGTCCTTTCCTGTACCGTTCTCATCATACTCAAGGGCATTGCTGTTGTCACTGTGTCAATCTGTCTCATTGAGAGACTGATTGTTGTTGTTGTTGTTGTTTTGTGCCATCAAGTCGATTACAACTCATAGTGACCTTATGAACAACGGCTCTGAACTTGTTGCTGTCACTGTGTCAATTTGTCTCATTGAGGGGTTGATTGTTGTTGTTGTTGTTGTTGTGTGCCATCAAGTCGACTACAACCCATAGTGACCCTATGAACAATGGCTCTGAACCCTGCCCTATGCTATGCCAATCTAATCATCTCTGACACAACTGACCCCATTGCCACAGTCACTGTGTGCCAGGTATACAAGCTGGATTTAGAAGAGCCCATGGCACTAGAGATATCACTGATGATGTCAGATGAATTATGGTTGAAAGCAGAGAGTATCAGAAGGATGTGTATTTGTGTTTTATCAACTATGTAAACGCATTTGACTGTGTGAATAACAACAAATTGTGGTTAACATTGAGAAGAATAGGAATCCCAGAACACCTGATTAATCTCATGTGAAAGCTAGGCCTCAACCAAGAAGCCATAGTCCAAACAGAGGAGTTGGTTGTAACCACAAAAAGCCTACATAGTGTCTTCAAATCAACAAAGCGGAAAGATCCAGCAGGGATCTGGGAAGACAGGGTAATGTGGAGCATAGTTCACTAATGATGAATTTTATAAAATATAATGAATGGAAATGATTGTATGAAACACAACGTGAACAAAGGATAGTATGAAATACAACGTAAATTAATTTCATAAGCAAATAACTATAAAACAAAAAATTAATCTTTATTAAAAAAAGGGAGAGTAAAGGAGATCTAGGAGTCAATCACCCGTTTAATAATCATTCTTGGTAGAAAATCCCAAAAGCCTGACTTGGTTACTGCTCTAAGTGGAACCTTAAAGCCAGATGGCCTTCCTGGAGGCTGAGACACCAGAGGTATAGCTTGGCCAACAAGCTCTTCGAAGATTTTACAATAGAAAAAGTGAGCTCCTAGCCACTTGTCTTCTCCAACAAGTCAGAGAGTATCCGTGAAAACAATACACCAGATACACCAGAGAATAAAGAATCCTAGAACTGGCAGGATGGTTCAGCCTGTGACTCCCTCAAGCCCATCCATCCTGTGTGCTGCACTTGCAGAGCAGCTCTGTCATACACCTGGGAGGTGTGTCCCCAGCCCACCTCCATCACTACACAGATGCATGGCTCTCTGGTCCTCTTAGGCCCCTTATAGAGTCCAACTAAGGGTGTTCTAAGAAGCCCTGTTGGAGCAGAGGCTAAAGACCACAACTGCTAACTGAAAATCGTCTGGTTCAAACCCACCAGCTGCTCCTTGAGAGAAGAATGGGGCAGTCAGCATCTGAAAAGGTTTACAGCCTCAGAAACCCTGTGGGAAAGCAGCGCTGCTCTGTCTTCGAGGGTCACTCAGAGTTGAAATGACTGGGGTTTGGTTTTGACTGGTAAGTACAGGTAGCTCTATGAGTGGGGATCTGTGGATGAGTGATAATTTATGCATCACATATAACAAGTAGCATTCGACAAAACCAAACTCTTCACAAAGTCCTTTCCCACACATTAGTTCATTTAGCCCTCATTGCAAGCGCTGGTGGCCTAGTGGTACGACGCTGACCTGCAATCTCTAAGAGGCATGGTTGGAATTCACCAGCTGCTCCATAGGAGAAAAATGGGACATTTATTCCTCTGCCTCTGAAAACCCACCCAAGGGTCAGCCACGGGTCAGTTCTGACTCTATGGCACACACCAACAGTATCCATAACATATGCTAGAAGTTCGGGGGGGGGGGGGGTTAGGAGTCACAGCAGCCAGGGACACCATTGCTGATGCCAGATGAGTCTTAGCGAAGAGCAGAGAATACCAGAAGAAAGTTTGTTTGAGCTTTATTGACTATGCAAAAGCATCTGCCTATGTGGATCATAAAAACTATGGCTACCATTGAGAAGAATGTAAATTCCAGAACACTTAATTACGGTCATACGAAACCTAGATCTAGACCAAAAGGCTCTTGTCTAAACAGAGCAAAGAAACACTGCGTGGTTTAAAATTAAGAAAGGTGTGTTTTAGGGCTGTCTGCTTTCTCTATACCTATTCATTCTGTATGCTGAGCAAATCATTCAAGAAGCTGGACCCTTTGAAGAACAATGTGGCGTGAGGATTGGCAGAGACTCATCAACAACCTGCATCATGCTGATGGCACAACCTTACTTGCTGAAAGTGAGGAGGACTTGAAGCACTTGCTACAGAAGATCAAACACTATAGTTTTCTATATGGATCACATCTCAACACCAAGAAGACAACAATCCTTTTAAACAGTTCCTTCCTACATCTGTTCCAATGCAGTTTGTTTAAAAGGAATATATGATTAGGCATTATACATACAAAAACAGCCCAGAATAAGTGGTATATTACAAAGAGGCCTGGGAGCAGGGAGGGGGGTTTAATTACACAACAATGAATGAATATTAAAAATTTCAAAAGTGAACTGGGGGAGAGGGAAGGGAGGGAAAGGGAGTAGAATGTGGAACAATGAATGAATGAAAATCTAACTTTTTTGTAAACTTTCATTAAAATCACAATTAAAATAAAAATTTTCTTTTAAAAAGTAGGAGACAGAAGTCCTCACTACTTGGATGATAAGCAACAATGGGTGGAGAAAAGACTGAAACCAACAATGATCTCATCTTCCTGGGATCCAGAATCAACACCATTGGCACCAGCAATTAACAAATCAAAAGACGGGAGCTCTGGTGCCCTAGTGGCAAGAAGCTGCACTGCATTTCTAGAGGTGAGTGGTTCGAATCCACCAGATGCTCTGCTGGAGAAGGAGGAACAATCTCCTCCTGTACCAGTCAGATCCGATTTGACAAGCACACACACACACACACACACACACAAAAAAAAGAAAAATCAAAAGACATGTTAAAATGGGAAAGCCTGCCATCAGGAACCTCTCAAAATTACTGAGGAGCAATGATGTCAGCTTAAAGACTAAGGTTCAACTGATTCGTGCCATGGTCTTTTCCATCCCTAGTTCTGTGCCTGAGAGCTTGAAACTGAATAAGGATGACAGAAGAATTGATGCCTTTGAGCTCTGGTGTTAGAGAATCCTGAATGTTCCATGGAGTGCCAATAGAACAAACATGTCTTGGAGAAAGTGCAACCAGGGTACCCTTGACAGCAAGAATACTGTATCTTTATCTCATTTACTTTGAACATGTTGTTAGGAGGGGCCTCTCTTGAAAGTGAACATCATGCTTGGAAAGGTGGAAGATTAGTGGAAGAGAGGTGACCCTCAAAGGGATGTGTCGACACAGTGATGGCAGCAATAGATTTGACTGTTTCAGAAATTATGAAGAAAGCACAAGATAGGACAGGGTTCAGATCTGTTGTTCATAGGATCACTATAAGCCATCTTCAACTCAACGGCACCTCACAGCTACAGTATCCATAAAGCTAATGCCCATCAGTTGTGATTCTCATGTTACAGAAAAGCACATTGAAATCTCGAGCGTGTATACTATTAACTCATAGAAGAGTAATCTTGTATACTCAGTTTACTTCTCTGAGACAATCTTTTATCAAAAACTTTAGAAATAGATATTTATATACATTTTAGTGGCAGAGAGCATGGCCTTCCCAAAACTGTAAACGAAGCTTCCAGGCTTATAAAGCTATATGGTATCAGAAATGTTACCTAACTCCACAGAGCCTTAGTTTCCCCATCTGTGAAATGGGAACAGTAATGTTTATCCTTTGGGGTTATTAGAAGAATAAAATGTCAGAATATCTATAATATGCATAGCATGAATTAATAGCCCCTGATGTTATGCTGTTTTTACTACCATCGTATGTTGTGGTGGTGGTGTATTGTCAAGCCAGAACCGACCCATCGCAGACTCTCTGGCAGGTTTTCAGGGACCCATCTTTCTCCCACAGAGTAGCCAGTGGATTTGAAGTGCTTACCTTTGTGTTAACAGCACAATTCCTCACCACTAATCCACCATCTTCCAGGCACTAAATGTCTCTTACAGCCAGTGAGAAATGACAATCTCACGTTTTTGCCATCACATTAAGTAAAGCGTAAGCGTACAACTCTCTGAGCTATGGGAGAATACATCCCTCAATAGAGAAAAGAAAATGCTTCTTAGGACCTTTTGACATGAAAGCAACGGTGATACATCTTTAACAAGTTTTTAACATGCTCTGTCTCAGCAAGAACTTTATGCATTTTTTGGCAACTCCTCATTCCAAAGGAATACAACTGGCTTGTGTTACAAACAAATAAACAAACAAACATCTCCACTGTCAGGTAGATTCCAACCTCACATGGCCCTAAGATAGTGTAAACACCAGATACATAAACCAAGGTTCCTAAGCTGGACTCTTATTGGGAGCAGATTGCCTGTAGCTGGGGTTCTAAACAATGACTTTCGGTTAGAAACACAACGCTTAACTTATGGCACAACTGGGCCACCATATCCAAGGGGGAAATGTTGGAAACTGGCTTCATGTTGGCTTGGTCATGGCTGACCAAGCAAACTCAGAAGAGATCCAACTTACCCACCCACACCCTCATCATTTTTGAAATTTAGGTCCAGAGGAATTATAATCACAGTGTAAAGTATTTCAGGAACAGGAGAGTCAGCAGAGGGAAAGCGGGCTTTTTCAGGAGCCTGATATGGGAAACTGGACAATGGTTGGAACTGGAGAGTGATTCATATGTGAAGCGGTTGGCTGCCATCTTTGAGCCAGAGGCAGTTATTTCCTCCTCCCCAGGTAAGAGATGTGGTTGGCCTGCAACTCATACATCACTGTAATAAGGAGATTACATTCTCAACTTTCCATGAGCAGCATTTATCACATTGGATCTATTCTGGCCTCACTTTGGGGGTCGTGATTAAAATTGGGCTGAACTGGGTCAAACTCCTGTGTGTTTCTTTACTATCTCTTACAAGAAGTTATGCTCACTTTAAAAGCAACAGCATTTCAGTGACATACTCAGCTCACTGGATTCCCTACCTTTTTTTTTCTTCTTTTTCTTTTTTTAGGTCAGGGTGTTAGTTATAGTCAAATGGATACAAACTCTTAGCTGGAGCAGAGCTGACAAGAAATGCCAACCCTTCATTCCACCAACATGTGTTAAATATCCCGTACTGGACTAGAGTCGGAATCAAAAGAATTCTCTCATACTAAATTTCTAGCGATTGACGTTGCTTGCAGGAGTGGTTTAATGTGTAGTAGCTTAACCACATTTATTCCACACATGTCTACCTGGTAGCTACTCTGATTATCTTTACTTTGTAGATAAAGAATGTGAGGTGAACTTCTTTGATCCCTCATTACACAGGTGGTTGTTGTTATTTTGTGCTGTCGAGTCGCCTGCTACACATAATGACCCTATGTACAACAGCCCTAAACTCTGCCCTATGCTGTGCCAATCTTACCATCTCTGACACATCTACCCCCATTACCCCAGTCACTGAATCAATCCATCTCATTGAGGGTCTTCCCCTCCTGCGCTGTCCCTCCACCCTCCCAAGCACGACGTCCCTCTCCAAGAACTGGTCCCTCCTTGCAACATGTCCAAAGTATGTCAGATGAAGCATCAGAATCCTTGCCTCCAAGGAGCAGCCCAGCTTCATCGTCTCCAGGACAAACCTGTTTTGTTTCCCTAGAAGTCCATGGTTAATTCAATACTCTTCTAAAGCACCACAGTTCAAAGGCATCAATTCTCCTTCTGTCCTTCCTAGTCATTGTTCAGCTCTCTGAAGCATACCAAGTGATTGCAAAGACCATGGCCTGTGTCAAACGCACCTTAGTGTCCAGACTGACATTTTTGCACTTCAGCACTTTAGAGAGGTCTCTAACCACAGACTTTCCCATCGCAATACATCTTTTAATTTCAAAAGGTTGGCCCTGTTAACTCCAAAATCCTAGTTGTCTGTCCATGAATTCAAATACAACCATTTCATGTCTGACTCCTCACCAAAGAGGTACTCAATGTGAGAGGTCTGAGAAGAAATGCAAGCTTTCTCACATAACAGCAGATACAGAGTTATTTGAAATAAAATACCATTGCTTGGCTTTGTCCTTGCTGCAATTTTAAGACACAGGAGTTTCCTCCTTTACCTCCACTGTCATGGGCAACAGAACAAGTTCTCTCCAATTGTTTAAGAAAAATATCTTGATAATAAATATGACCTTTGTGTTTGTATTCAAAGTGTAGCTTATATTCCTTTCCCTTCTATGCCTCTGATACTCAACTTGTGTGCTCCTTCTTACATCTTTGGAAACCAACAGCCCCACTATTAATAAAATTCACACTCAGCAAGGCCTCACAGACAACAGTCAAAGAGTATTCGTGAAATCAAAGCAAACGTTTGCTTTGCAGAAACGGGGGAAACTTTAGAAAGTAGGTTTCCAAGGTTCTCATCCCAGCTTCCTGCCTGCCCTCGCCTGTGCTTGTTACAAGTCTGTTAATATGCATCCTGTTCACTGTCCACATTAAAGCACACATATAACATCTCTCTATGGGGTTCAAAGACAGGTAAGAATGCACGGGGAGTTGTGCTCTCTGCCTGTCTATTAGGTCTGACTCATTAAGCCCTTAACAATTTAGCATCTGCCAGCAGAAATCTGTGCCATGATTTGAAGTTCTGATAAAGCGTAATCCTTATACTTAACAAGAAAAAGGAGGGGCGGGTGTTGGCTTCTACAGGCCAGCTGAGGACAAAAAAAAAGAGGTTGTCCTCTTGACAAAGCATGGAGCTTAGAACTTAGTGGCCATTTCCTGAAGTCCATGCAGCCAAAACGAAAGTATCCTGTCCTGGCTGTGTGGCTGCCGATCACGACTGGAGATTCTCCTGCTCTCCGTGCTGGTGCTAGTCACGTACACAGCGTCCTGCAAAAGAGTGGTCAGTCAGTCGTCCCAGCAAGAAGACTGAGGTATAGGACCCCCAAGGGCTGGCCTCAAACCACAGGGCCCCTCGAAGACCCTGTGTGGCCTCCCTATCCTGATTGCTAGCCACTCAGAAAACTTGAGTGCCTTCAGGAAGCAACACATGGCTTATTCTGCCTGCTAGGTTCAAACTCTCAGGAGTTCCAGCTCCAAAGAGTCACAGATCAGATTGTCTGCTCTGCTCACCCGCAATCAGGCAAATCAAGAACTTGTAACATTCCAACACACTTGACCCACACAGAACCTCCGCGCTGGAGCCAATAAATATTCTTTATGTGGGGCGGGCAGCCTGTCAGCGCTGCACTCCCAACACGGGTAACTGCCCCTCTGTGACTCAGCTGAATATTACTCCCCAAGAGGTGCCCAGCTGAGAGGCCACACGCCACGACGGGAGTGATGCATGCCAGCCTCATTGCAAAAATCGCCCTGGAGCATGGAGAGAGAAATGGACATCTTTGAACAGGCGAGGTGAACTCTAAAGTTCCCTCATGTCCGTAAATAGTAGCAGACACAGCAAAATAGAAAGGAAAGCGAAGGAGCCGATGGAGCAGGAAGCAGAGTACCTACTTGGAGAGAAGACTGTCACACTGAGACACTGTCCCCTGACGCTATGAGCCGGCAGAGGCCGGAGCTGGAATCTCTAAGCAGCCCCCGAGCGTGGAGTCTGTATTTTTATTTTGGGCAGAGCCGTTTGGAGACTGCACCGAGGCTGCTGGTTGACCATGAAATTAGGAAACGCAGCCACTCGAAAATAAAGAACTAGCACCACCGTTTGACTGGGATTGGAAAATCGCCTTTGGACAAAGAGACCAGGCGGGTGGCCACCTTGCTCTATACCAGGCCTAGTTTGAACTTTCTTCCGTAGAAGAAGGCTGTTTAACAAGGAATAAGTCACCAAGTCAGGTGTTAAACTGACAGGCAGATAGAAAGCACATTTTTATGTTATTTGGCCAATTTTCTCTTTGCTTATTATAAAGCTGGAGATCTAGACAAGAACGTGGAATTGGGGAGGGGGAGAAGACAGTAGCACTTATTCAGTATCTCAATTGAATTAATGCTGAACGAGTTACAGAGGCAAAGAGGGTTTTTGTTTGGTGTTAACCATGCAGGTTTTTGTTTCATGTTAACCATGCTTTGCCAACCTGCTCTATACTCTTGTCACTGATTAATTGGATTCTGGACTTGGCAATAACCTGTCCAGGTCTAGTGTCTGCCCATCTCTTAAGCTCCTCCCCTGTCATGTGATCTGCTGTCCTAAACTGTCCACATTTCCTGCCACAAATTCAAAATTTGCTTGCTCTCTCTTGCTCGTTCTCTCTTCACTGAGATAAACATTCTGAAGTGGAAAATGAGCTTTCAAAAATCAGGCTGCAATTTTAAAAATAATATTAAGATTTTTAAGAGCTTATAAAGTCAGTTTGTGGTTTATGTTGCATGTGGCCTAAAAAAAGTTTGCAGTTGTCCCTGAGCATTTTCTAGGTCAGGGGCCTGGAGAAAGGTTGGTTCTCTGGAGGTGAGTCAGGGAGAAGGAGAAACAAGCAGCCTGGACCCATTGCTGCTAAGTCTCTGGCCCCCAAATTCAGGTGGACATTTACCAGGTAAGAAGTGGACCTCAAAAGGTCTAGGAAAGATGACCAGAGCGGCCAATCTATTGTATCTATTATATGTCAAGCATGATGCAATAAAACCGTTCTAAAAAACCCTTGACTAATACATATGAGACTCTCTCTCTCTCTCTCTCTCTTTCTCTCTCTGTCGTCTCACCCTCCCCTTCTCCCTCTCCTCTTTTCCTCCCTCTTCCTCTCCCTCCCCCTCCCCCCTCTCTCTCTCTCTCTGTGTATGTGTGTGTAAATGGGTGAATATAATAATTAATTGGAAAAGAAGTAAAAGAGACTTTCTTTTCCTTAACTATACCACTATGGAAGCAGGAGTGGCATCCACGTCCTTAAATAACATGCCTCTGGAAACTCTATGAACTTTAATAAATGACTATAGTTATAGAAATTTCCAGGCATTTTGTTCATAGTGTCTCTATAAGTCATGCTGGACTCAACAGCAATCAAGAACAACATACAACTTTAAACCAAAAGACATATTGCATTAGTGAAATCAGCGGTCAGGGACCTCTCCAAAAGTGCTAAAAAACAATGATGTCAGTCTAGAGACTAAGGTGCACCTGATTCAAGCCATGGTCTTCGCAATTATTTCCTGTGTATCAGAGACTTGGATGATTACTAAGGATGACAGAAGAATCATCAAAGCCTTTGCATTGCGGTGCTAGAGAAGAGCATTGAACATATCATGGACCACCAAGAGAACAAACATGTCTATCTCGGAGAGGATCAAACCAAGCTGCTCCTTAAAGGCAAAGAATTTGAAGCTCCATCTCTCCTACTTTGGGCACATGGTGAGGAAGGATCAGTCCATAGAGAAGAACAGCATGCTTGGAAGAGTAGAGGGACAGTGCAGGAGAGGAAGACGCTGGATGAAATGAACTGACACAGTAACACAGATAATGAGGGTAGATGTATCAGAGGCCAAAGATTGGCTCAGGATAGTGCAGAGTTCAGAGATATTGTGTATAGGTTTACTATGAGTCACAGGCAACTCGATGGTTGCAGAACAACAACAACAAACCACTATGTGAACAACTGCTTTAACTTAAAGTCATCTCTTGTCAAAAGTTTTAAACTTCTCCACCTTGTTATTAAAAACATGTTAAACAATTGGCATCGGATGCCATGAGTATGAACTGCACGGGGGAAATGGTACAATCTTAGCGAATGAAACTTTAAAATCAAAAGCGTTTTCTGTCCTTCTTAGAATGTTCTAAAATGTCAAGGCAGTTGTTGTGATTAACTGTGAACAAATAAAAATGTATTGTTTTACACTAAAAAAAAATTCTTGTGGAATTCATTTTCTTATTCATACACACACACACACACACAGGTACACACAGAGCTACAGTCATTAAGTAAACAAAACTTGTCCCCAGTAGATTAGGACAAGGTATTGTTGTCATTGTTGCCAGGTGCTGTCAAGTCAGCTCCTACTCAAAGCGAACCGAACGGTGTCCAAGAGAACAGAGCCCTGCCCGCTTCCGCCCCATCCTCACCATCCACGGTCGCACTCACTGTGTTGAGGGTTGTCCTCATTTTCGCCAATCCTATGCTTTACGAAGCATGATGTCCTCTCCCAGAGACCGACTCCTGATAACAGGACCCAAGCATGTGAGGTGAAGCCTCACAATTCTGTCTTCTAAGGAGCGTTCTGACTGTCCTTCTTCCAAGGCAAATTTATTTGGGTTTTTTCATCATAAACACCTAGATGTGTTCACATAAGACAGTCTAAAATAAATGTTCTTAGCTGTCTTCAAGCAACCTTCTCTGTCCTTCTCTGTCACTGGAATAATTTGAATGTGCAGGATTTACCTGGGATCCACTTCTTCAGAAGGAGAGAGCAGGAGGCAATAGCTAATTGTTAAAATATTTCCTTTTGATTCAACAAACATAGAATTTCAATGATTTGCTTGCAAAGAGACTAATACATTATGGGGGGTCTAATTAGATTGTATTGTTTTTATTAGTCTTTCTGGTGAAAGGTAAATAATTTAATAAATGTGCTGAACACTTTACGTTTTTGAAAGCAAAAAGAATTTAATTAAATCCTTCAATTATTCTATTTGCCTGAAAGAGTAAATTATGCTTTTCAAAGAGCCCTTAGCTGTCTGTTAACAATCAGTTGTTCTCATCAAAACAGAGAAGAAAATTATATGCGGGCTATGGTTGTCAAAACAGGACATCTGGCAAAGTCTGAACTGAAGGTTAGAGATGGCTCCCTTTCCTTGAAAAATGTAAATTTAAAGGTAACATAAAATGGACATAAAATATAAATCAGACCAATTGTCTTTAAGATGATTATTGTTGTTATGTAATTAGGTGTTGTCACGTCAACCGCTGCTGTGCACTCCTGACAGCCTCACACTCGGTGTCACTGCTGTACTTACACGTCAATCCACCTTGTTGAGGGTCTTCCTCATTCTCACGGACCTTCTATGTCTTCCACCTGATGTCTTTTTCTAAGGTCTAATGACTCCTGGACATGTGTTCAAGGTAGGTGAGAGGGAGTTTCACCATGTTTGCCTCTAAGGAAAACCTTCATTGTGCTTCCTCTAAGACTTGCTTATTCTTCTGGCTGTATGAATTCTGGTGGCCTAACGGGTAAGGACTTGCACTCCCAGCTCAAAGGCAGGTGGTTCGGATCCACCAGCAGCTCTGAAAGAAGACGATGGCGATCTTCGAGCGCACAATATAAAGCCTGTGGGACCCCACTGAAGGGTCAGCTGAGAGTTTAAACTTGACAGAAATGAGTTGAAAGAGGTTTTTTGGGGGGTTCAGGGTGTATTAAATACTCTTTGCCAACATTACAATTCAAAGGCACCAATTCTTTTTCCATTTTCCTAACTCAGTGCCCAACTTTCAAATGTAAATGAAGCAATTGAAGAGTACAACAGTTGGGACAGGTGAGGTCTGGTCTTTAAAGTAACTTATATCCATGCTGTTTAGTACTTTAAATAGGTCCTTGACACCAGATTTGCCCAGTGCAGCATGACATAATCGGTGTCATGGATTTGTGTTCCAACATGTGTTTTCTCAGGAGACAGAGAATTCAAACAATAGCAGAAGTCTACTCTACACATACTACATGCCAACTACTAGTCTAAGGTCTTTTCCAACAACTCAGTGAGGTGGAAAGGAATTGTGCTGCTGTTTATCCAAAAGAAAGCAGTTCAAATACACAAGGTGCTCCTCGGGAGAAAGATGCGCAATCTCCTCCCATGAGATTTTCTGCCTCTGAAAACCTACTGGAGGATCAACCACGGTTCAGTTCCATCTCTAAAACACATAACAAAATAACAATGAGGCTTGTACTATCATAACCCAGATGAAGAAACTTTGGCTGCCACAATCAGAGACAAAATTCACTCGGGTGGCTTGACTCATGATGTTAGGCTGGCTTTCTTCCTTTCTTCCTTTCTTTCTTTCTTTCTTTCTTTCTTTCTTTCTTTCTTTCTTTCTTTCTTTCTTTCTTTCTTTCTTTTTCTTCCTTCCTTCCTTCCTTTCTTTCTTTCATTTTAATGAACGTTTACTGAGATTTTGGCTTTCCATTCTTTCAGAAGCTAGGCTTTTAAACTAGAGCTTTGAATCAGTTTATTCTGATTCAACCACCTACTTAGAATTTACCATTGCACTTTAGATAACTATTAACACCCTTGGTGCCAGCAGTCAGGAAATAAGGAGACGCTTTGCACTGGAAATGTCTGCAGTTAGGAGGCCTCTCCAAAATATTGAGGAGTAATGATATCAGTTTGAGGACTAAAGTGTGTCTGATTCAGTCCAGGGTCTTTTCAATCACTTGCTATGTGTCTGAGAGCTGGACAATGAATAAATATGAAAGAAGAAGAATTGATGCCTTTGAGCTGTGGTGTTGGAGAAGAGCACTGAACATTTCATGAACAGCCGAAAGAACAAACAACTAGGTCTTGGAGAGGGTGCAGCCAGAGTGCTCCTTGAGAGCAAGAATGATGAGTCTTCACCTCATGTACATTGGGCATTGCTACGAGACACAATTCCTTGGAGAGGGACATGATGGTGGGAAGGGTGGAGGGTCAGCAAAGAAAAGGAAGACCTTTAACCAGATGGATTCACAGGATGAGTGCTGCAGTGGGCTCTAGTGTGTCAGGAGGTGTGAAGATGGCACAGGATAGGACAGCGTTCAAATCTGTCGCTCAGGGCCGCTAGGTACTGAGGCAGCTAACAACAGCACCCTTAGACAAACTGAAGCAAAATTTACATAAATTCTAACAAGTTCCTTAGTACGCACACATAAGAATCACCCAGGGATTGTAACGATCACCTAGGGATCATCCCTTATGACCAAGATGAAAGCAGAGCTTGGGATTCTTTTAAATTGTCAACTACTCCAACTCTTTGCCTTCTTTTAGAAAAAGATTTCCACTCTCTTCAGCTCAGAATACTATCTTCAGTCCATCACACAACTAAAATGGAAACCCTGCTTGCCTAGAGCTCAACACCCAACGGCCAGCTCACCTCCCCAAGAGAGGCTGCCCAGCCTTCAGCTGTGGTTGCTAAAACCACTGGTCAAGTCCATGTGACCTCCACACACTTGCCAGCACCCTTGATTACAGCAATGGGTATCCGGCCAAAGAACAAACTGGAGATTGGCCACTGACCTACAATATGACCTCACATGAAAAGGGGAACTTCGGGGGAGCTTTGGTGGCCTAGTGGCAAGAAGCTACACTGCAATCCCAGAGGTGCGCAGTTCGAATCCATCAGATGCTCTGCTGGAGAAGGTGAGCAATCTCCTCTTGTACTAGTCAGATCCGATTTGACGGTACAAACAAACAAACAAAAAAAAATTTAAAAAAAAAAGTAAAGAAAAGGGGAACTTGGTCAATCACATTCAAGCTCTCAGAAGTATGACCTTGGACTAAACTTTTGAGTAGAAAGACAAAGATAAGAAAGTCCTTATAAACTTTCATTAAAATTATTTTTTTTTTACAAAAAAGGTGTCTTTGGGTAGTGTAGAAGCCATTACGAGCAAAAGGGTATGATGGAGTGAAGTTATGAGGCATGGGAATTGTCGAATTGTCGCAAAGAAAACTTGTGAGCAAAAATTACCAGATCTGAGTCCCATGGCTGCATGGGGGCAGCCGGATGGACCAGTCCTTGACAGGACTCCCGTGGGTTTGCCTTCAGGCCAAATCAAAATATACACACAAGTTGCCCCAACACACAACGCCAACACCAGGCAGCTGCGTGTGTGCCAAATAGGCCTGTGTGGCCCAGGATCCTCAACAGTTGGCCTTTCAGAAGTAGATCCCCAAGACTTTCATTCAAGACACATCCAGGTGGACTCAAACTGCCAACCTTCCCATTAGCAACAAGTGTTAACCAATTCAACCAACCAGAAGCTTCCTCAAACTCTCTAGTCTGCTTCTAGCTATATAGTCTTCTTATTGCAAGGGACAGAGACTCTCGTGAGTCTCTGGTATCAAGGGCCACTGAGAGATTTAAAAATATTCTTCCAGGGGCGGAGGGGATGGGCAGGGAGAAAAGTGCAACTATGAATGACTGGAAACCCTAAGTCTCTGTAAACTTTCATTAAAATTAATAAATTTTTTAAAAAGAGAGAAAAAAAATATTCTTTCAGTCTCAGGAATTGGCTTCTGTGGCCAGAGGACTACAACCTGGCAGTCTTGTTTTCAATATACAGACCCAAGGTACTTGAAAGCAGAGCCATAATAAGACCAATATCCGATGACTCATGACTATCCTTTACTCAGTATTGAAGTCCCAGATGACATTTACAAGGATAAAGACAGTTTCTTTCACAAAGGGGGGAGAAAAAAAATGTACAATCTGCTTTTGGAGAGCACGGTTACACAGACAACACTCATGGAAATAGATCACCAAATTCAATTAAATCTTAAATTTCATCTACAGAAAGACTTGAAAAACCTGCCTTCATGAATCATTTGGCTCCTGTCTGTGTAGGAAAAGATAGACATCAAGCCATAAACACGCCATCTGAGGAAATAAATGATAATTGAATAATTTCTAGCAGATGAATAAGTTTGTTCTTTCACATTGGCAAAGGAAATAAAATCTGAGGAATACAATGAGTTAAAAGGGAGAGCTGTTCACAGTGAACCAAGAAGAACCAGTGCCCAGTTCCTACTTCCTCCCTGGAAGCTTTGCCCATCAGTTCTCTCCACACCCATCCCTCACCCTGTCTGTCAAGGTCACCAAGTACACAGATCCACACCATCTCCTCAGTGGGGAGCAATGTCTCATCCAGGGGTCAGAGAATAGTGGTGCTCACAGCAATTTATTTCATGAAAACTCTTGACTACAATCTGAAAGGTTGGAAGTTCTAGTACACCCACAGGCATGTTGAGGGAGATCTGCTTTTCCCCAAAATATGTCACCAAGAACCCTATAGAACACAGTGCTTCTCCGACTCACACGGGGTCACCGCGAATTTGAATCAACCCAGTGGTGATTGATCAACTAGGCAGTACTTCCAAGTCAGAAAGAGAAGGCTGAAAGCTTCATCGAAGGACAAAAAAAGTCGATGTCAATGAAAAGTAGTCTCCTGGGTTATCACTCAGACTCTGTGGCGAAGGCAGTCAGCTGCCCAGTGCGCTGAACACAGGAACCCTTAAAAAAGCAGACATTAGAATTTAAAAACTTAAACAACCACTGATACCTAAGGGGATTCTGACACATTGTAACCTTCAGTGGTTGCCCGGTTGTGTATCCAAGGCGTTGAACCTTTACCAAAGCCGTCTGTCTCATCCTTCTCTCTGGGAGCACAGACCCTACTGGATTCAAGGCTGCTGGCTTTTTGATTAGTGGCTGAAAGCTGTGAGCTACCAAAGCTCCTTTGCAACAAAAAAAGTGATGTAGGCCATTGAGAGGAAACAGCAGCCTTGCTTCCGAAACCGGACAACAATGAAGTACTCACCCCACAACTGAGGTTTCCAGCTCCCGTTGAAACTTGGATCCTGCACAGCAGCCCTCAGGGCAAAGCAGGTCCTGCCCAGATTGCAACAGCCTCGGCCAGCCTTGGCGGCCTCAGCACCAGCGGTGAGTTCTACAACACCCACTTCCACCAGCGCGTCCCCAGGGAGGAAGAATCTGGGAGGACTACAGGCCATAAAGTGAATGACGGGCAACAGCATGAGAAAAGGGTTCCTCTTGGTTCTGTTCACTCTGTTATAGCGCAAAAATGGTTCTCTAAATAAAATAGAAATTGAAAATAGCTCCCTATAGTAAAATTCTGGGGAAGGAAGAATTATGAGAATTTCCGGTTCCAACTCCAATAGGCAGCCTCTATCTAGCCTTCTGAGTTCCTTCTCCACGTCAGCCAGCTTCTTTCTGTTCAGGTCTCGGCATCCCAAGTGGTCTGACCACCTGTAACCTCTCCCATCTCTAACCTATGGTGCACCCGTTCTCCAGATCACCCTCCTCGTCAGCCATCCTCATTGTGACTTCGCAAGATGAAATGAAGAGCAGAGACCTCACCACGGCCCTCCCATCCAGCCAGGCCCTTCTCTCCACACCTCACCATCTGACCAATGAGCTCCCTTCCCTGTTCTCTGTCCACACTTAGATGTCTGCCACTTGTCATGTGGGCTCACTGGGATTCTACCACACCTTCCCCATTTGTCTCAGAGAATGCCTTCCCCATAGATCACTCTGGACTGCCCAACATTACCTTGTTCTCACTGCAAGGGATCCTCATGTGCACTGTTTGCCCCTCTCCCCTCCGGCTTTGAGGATTTGCAAAACATCTCTTTGGTGCCATGCTGTGCTAGGATGATTGCACATGACCTTAAGGAACTTGTGTCTAGCAAGAGACATGGATCCTTCCACAAATGAAATGTATGGCAACTGATAAGCAATGTGTCAGAACATGTGTCCTCTTCTAAAACTCTTGAGAACATTCTGGAGTAACTGACAAATTCAACCTGGCCCTGAGTTATTTGTGTCTCTCCCACTCCTCCTCCTATTAGTCATTGCTGTTATATGCCACCAAGTCTCCTGTGACTCATAGCAACCCTATGTACAACAACCCTGAACTATCTCTATCCTGTGCAAATCTTATTGTCTCCGACATACCTACTCGCATTACCCCGGTCACTGAATTAATCCATTTCATTGAGGGTCTTTCCCTCCTGTGCTGTCACTCTACCCTCCTAAGCATGATGACCCTCTCCAAGGACTGGTCCCTCCTTGTAACATGTCCAAAGTATGTTATATGAAACTTCAGAGTTCTTGCCTCCAAAGAGCAGCCTGGTTTCATCCTCTCCAGGATGAACCTGTTTGCTCTTCTGGTTGTTGTTGTTGTTGTTGTTGTTGTTGTTATGTGCCATCGAGTCGTTTGCGACTCATAGCGAACCTATGCACAACAGCCCTAAACCCTGCTCTATCCTGCACCAACCACACCGCCTCTGACACACCCATCCCGATTACCCCAGTCACCAAATCAATCCATCTCAAAGAGGGTCTTCCCCTCCTGCGCTGTCCCTCCACCCTCCCAAGCATGATGTCCCTCTCCAAGGACCTGTCCCTCCTGGCAACATGTCCAAAGTATGTCAGACGAAGCCCCAGAATCTTTGCCTCCAAGGAGTAGCTTGGTTTAATCCTCTCCAAGATGAATCTGTTTGTTTTCCTGGCAGTCCATGGTACGTTCAGTACCCTTCTCCAGCACCACAGCTCAAAAGCATCCACTCTCCTTCTGTCCTCCCTAGTCATTGTCCAACTCTCTGATGCATAACAAGCAATTGCAAATACCATGGCCTGTATCAGGCGCACCTTAGTCTCCAGAGAGACACTGTTGCTCCTGAGTACTTTAGAGAGGTCCCTAACAGCAGACTTTCCCATCGCGATACGCTTTTTGATTTCCTGACTGCTGATGCCAAGAGTGTTGACTGTGGAGCTGAGCAAACTGAAGCTGTGAACACTCTCAATCTCTTCGTCATCCATCCTGACGCTGCCAATTGGTCCAGTGGTGAGAATCTTTCTCTTCTTGACATTGAGCCTCAGTCCATACTGAAGGCTGCAGTCCTTGACCCTTCGCAGCAAGTGCATGAGGTCCTCCTCAGTTTCAGCAAACAGGGTTGTGTCATCTGCATAACGCAGATTGTTAATAGATCTTCCACCAATCCTGATGCCACAATTCTCCTCATAGAGCCCAGCCTCCCGGATAATCTGCTCTGCATACATGTTGAAAAGGTATGGAGACAGGATGCATCCCTGGCGTGCACCTTTCCCAATTTTGAACCATGCAGTGTTACCCTGCTCTGTTCTGACTACCGCCTCTTGGTCCAAGTATAGGTTTCGCATTAGCACAATTAAATGTTCTGAGATTCCCATTCTTCTCAGAGTCAGCCACAGTTTGTTATGATCCACACAGTCAAATGCCTTTGCATAATCAATGAAACACAGATAGACATTCTTCTGGTATTCTTTGCTTTCAGCCAAGATCCATCTAACATCAGCAACAATATCCCTAGTACCAGTTCTTCTGGTAGTCAACTGTATATCCCATTCTCTTCTCCAGCACCACAGCTCAAAGGCATCAATTCTCTTTCTATCATCCCTATTCACTGTCCAACTCTCTGATGCACAACAATTAATTGCAAAGACCATGACCTGGATCAGGGACATTTGTCTCCAGACTGACATTGTTGCTCTTCAGCACTTTGGAGAGGTCTCTGACATCAAACTTTCCCAATACAATTTGTCTTTTAATTGCCAGGCTGCTGGTATTAAGAGTGTTGATTGTGGAGCCAAGCAAACTGAAGCTGTTGACAATCTCAGTCTCTTCACCATCTGTGATGATGCTGTCAATCAACCTAGTGGTGAGAATCTTTGTTTTCTTGATGTTGAGCTTCAATCCATATTGAAGGCTGCAGTCCTTGACTTTCTGCAGAAAGTGCTTCAGGTCCTCCTCAGTTTCAGCGAGCAGGGTTGTATCATCTGTATTATGCAGTTTGTTGATGAGTCTACCTCCAAACCTGATGCCACATTTCTCCTCATAGAGCTCAACTTCCCAGATAATCTGTTCTGCATATAGACTGAAAAGGTATGGAGACAGAACACATCCCTGATGTACACCCTTCCCAATTTTGAACCATACAGTGTTTCCTTGCTCTGTTCTGATGACTGCCTCCTGGTCCAAGTATAGGCTTCACATAAGCACGATTAAGTGTTCTGGTATTCCCATTCTTCTCAGAATCAGCCACAGTTTGTTGTGATCCACACAGTCAAATGCCTTTGTATAGTCAATGGTTATAGACCTGATTCCACCAACACCATAGGAGTAGGTCACAGAGTTTTTCATATGATTTAATTTCCATTTGAATAAGAGTGAAAAGTCACATTCATCTCCATTCCTCACACCACTATCATCTCTATTGATCCAGGACACTTACTGTAGACTTTACTTCTGAGCAGTAATTGCAGAATTTGACCATTTCAAGTACACTGGATAATCTTAACCCATGTGTAAAATCCCATGTAGATTTGGAAAACTGTCTCTACAGTACCAAAATCTATACTAGAACAACCACTCTAGAAGGTAAGTTGGCATTTCCTCAAAAATTTGAACATAGAAATTCCATATGACCCAGCTATGCCACTGTTTGGAATATACCCTGAGAAAATAAGAACGGAGGCACAAACTGAGATTTGTACACCAGTGTTCATAGCAGCATTATTCACCATTGCAAGAACATGGCAACAGCCAAAGTGTTCAACCACAATTGAACAGATTGAGAAATTGTGGTACATTTATGTAATGGAATACTATGCAGTATGCAGGAGCAATAATTTAGAAAATTACTACATAACTTGGGAGGGACTGGAGAGCGTTATGCTAAGTGAGTTAACTCAGTTCTACAAGGACAAATACTACATAAAACCATTATTGTAGAAATAGAAAGATAATTGGTAAAACAGGTATAAAGATCAAAGGGAGTAGGAACAGAGTGGCTAGGCTATACGGAGTGTAATTATAGGGTTTGCAGAATTTGACGCGTAAAGGGAAGGATATGTAAAGGAAATGGGAAAGATCTAGTGTGAAAAACACTGTATATGAACTTTGTAAGAAAACCAGTATAAAATAAAAAATTTTTAATTAAAAAATGCATGTATACAACCCAAATGTCCAACCACTAAAAAAAAAGTCTATACTAGAAGCTTTTATATGGGACCTTGACCTTCATATTACCTCACGTCTTTGAAATAAGAATAAAAGGCAAAAGACAAAGCACAAGAAATAGGCAAAACTAGACCATTACATCAACAACAGTATGCTGTAATTATTGCCATTGTTGTGTGTCCTGGAGTCATTTGTGATTCATAGCAACTCTCTTGTTGTTATGCACCATTGAGTGGGAACCAACACACAGCTGCCCCTCTAGTGAGTTTTCAGAGGCAGTGACCATCACAGGCAGAGAGTACCCATCTTTCTCTCCTGGAGCAGCTGGTGAGTTTGAACTGCATGCCTTTGGGTTGACAGCACAACTCCTTATTAGTAAGCCACCAGAGCTCCTTGGAAACCCTATTGTTGTTGTCAGATCCAACAAGAAAAGGACAACTCACAATGACTCTATAAATAACAGATCCGAATGCTGTCCTATCTGGTACCGTCCTCATCATTTCGACCTTTCACTTTTCCAGGCATGACATCCTTTACCAAGGAACAGCCTCTCCTAGCAAAATTCCAGAGTGTGTGAGGTGAAGCTTTGCCATCTTTGCCTCCACAGAGCACCCTGGCTGTGCTTTCTCCAAGACATCTGTCCTTAATCTCAAAACATGAAATAATCAGTACTCTTCTCCATCACCACAGCTTAAAAGCATCAATTCTTCTTCTGTCATTCATTGTTCAGCTCAAAGATGCATAACAAGTGAATGAAAAGACCTTGGCCTGAATCGGGCACACTTGTATCATTGCTCTTCAGTAATTTGGAGATGTCCCTGACTGCAGACTTTCCCAATGCAGTATGTCTCCTGATCTCCTGCCTGCTGGTACCAAGGATGCTGGTTATGGAGCCAAGTAAGATGAAAGTGTTGACAATTTCAATAAGACAGAGCAAAATTGCACCATCAAGTCTCTTAGGCTGTTATCTTTCTGGAATGAAGGTTAGTGAGGCAGTGGTTAAGGGCTTGGCTGGTAACCAAAATTTTGGCAGTTTGAACCTACTGACTTCTGAAGAAGAAAGACGCCGCAGTGCACTTCAGTAAAGACTGCTGTTCTTAAGTACAGCCAAGTTAGTTTCAACTCCACAAACTACATATCCAACATAACAAAACCTTGTCCAGTACTGGCCCAACCTCAAAATTGCTACTGTGGTTAAGCCCATTGTTGCAATCATTGTGCAAATTCATTTTACTGATGGTCTTGATTTTATTTTTTCCTCCCTTATCCTCTTTCTTTTTACCAAGCATGATGTCTTTCCCCAGGGACCTGCTGCTCCTGATACCATGTCCAAAGTCCCCCCACACTCACACGTAAGGAGTATTCTGCTTGTGTGTCTTCCAGGACAAATTTGTTATTTCTCCTGAAAGTCTACAGTATAGTCAATATTTACAAATGCCATCATTTATCATTCAAAGGTATCCATTCTGCTTCAGTCTTCCCCACTTACTGTCTAGCTTCAAATGTATGTGAGACGATTGAAGATATTGTTCTTCAACTCGGATCAGGTGTGCCTTAAATCCCAATAATGACTTCTTCGCTTTTCAACACTTTAAAGAGCTCCGCACAGTTGCCCAATGACATACATTATTTGATTTCTTGCCTGCTGCTCAGTGAGCATTGATTGCAGATCTAAGTAAAATGTACTCTTTCAATATTTTCACTTTTTACCATGAAGTTGCTTACTGTTCCAGTAATTGGAATTTTCATTTCATTTTTGAGTTGTAATCAATATGGAGGCTATTACTTTTGATCTTCATCAGTAAGGGCTCCAAAGTCTTCCTCGTTTTCAATAAACAAGGTTGTGACATCTGCATATTGCAGGTAGTAAGTGCCTCTTGCTTCAGTCTTTTGCTCTCGTCCAGTTTATTGGCTTGTTTGAACAATATATAAATGGAGTCAGTGTAGGGAAAGCCTCTAGCCCTGGTGCACATATTTCCTGATTTTAAAGCACAGAGTACAAAGTGTCACCTTGTTCTGTTTGAACAACAGCTACTTGGTCTAGCAATGGGTACTACACGAGCACAATTCACTGTTCTGGAATGCTCATTCCTGGCAATGTTCCCCGTCATTTCTTATGACCCATCTGGTAGAATGTCTTTGCATAGTCAAGTAAACACAAGGCAAGCTCTTTCTGGCATTATGTGCTTCCAGACACATTGCACAGAAGCACGAGTATCATATTGCGTCATCATATGAGCAATGAGTGAATTTCTCCCCATTTTTCTCACAGCTAAATTTTTTTTACAGCTAAATTTAGGTTGATGATTGTATACTGATAGTTCTCTTGAATAAAATCATTTGAGCACTTATTGGTTTACCTACGCTGTAATATGAAGATGGATATGAATGATTCCAGGGAACTTGGGATCCATTAAAACAAAAGCCAACTTTTTTCAAGGGCCAATTAACCAGGTCCCATAAACTGACTTGGGCTGATTGGTGATCCCTCGGGTGTGAGAATAGGACCACTGCCCAGTGGGTTTATAGTTGCTGTGTTTTAGAGGAGGAAGAAGAGGATAAAGGGGGAAGAAGGAGGAGTAGGAAAAAAAGCAAGAAGAGGGGGAGGGGGAGGAGGACTGTAGCCCGGATCAGGCACATCTTAGTCTCCAGCCTGATATCATTGCTCTTCAGTATTCTGGCAAGGTCCCAGACAGCTGAATTTCCCAATGCAATTCATCTCTCAATTTCCTGGCTGCTGTTTAGTTTAGTAAACTAAAACTGTTAACTATCTCAATCTCTTCACCACCCATAATGATGCTGCCAGTTGGTCCAGTGGTGAGAATTTCTGTTTTCTTGATGTTGAGCTTCAATCCATATAGGAGGCTGCAATCCTTGATCGTCTGCAGCAAGTGCTTCAGGTCCTCCTCAGTTTCTGCAAGCAGGGTTGTGTCATCTGCATTACGCACGCAGATTGTTGATGAGTCTACCTCCATTCCTGATGCCACATTCCTTCTCGTAGAGCTCATCGTCTCAGATGATCTGTTCCGCATAGAGATTGAAAAGATATGAAATACAGAATTCATCCCTGGTGGGACATATACATTCCACAAAATTGTATCCTCAACATCCATATTATCAAACAAAGGAGGGGAAAAAACGCAACCTAGGATTTTTTTATTCCCTTTGATTCCGATTTCAGCATTCCTTCCAGTAGTGAACACACCCAGCATCAACAACAAAAACAAAAAAGCTGATGACAGATCAGTTGTGGAAGGGTTAAGGCAGACCTGCTCTCAGAGGCTGGTTTATGGCCCCACAGTACATTTCCAGCCCCAACGTGCTGGGCACCTCTTCAGAGTCCACGCCGCTGCCACAGGTAGGGCTTTGTTGCTGGCCTGCTGGGCCCTATGAACCCATAGCGTACACCTCCAGGAACAACCACAAGTTGATGCCCAGGCCCAGTTTGGGCTTTGGCTTCCACTGAATCCACCACAGTAGCTGGATCCCTGGGAAGCCCAGGACAGAAGCAGCAGCAAGGCCCAGGGAGCTTGTGTTCTGTTTACTCAAGCAGAGAAAAGATATTATTTTCAACCAGTGAGGGAAATGTTAGCTTATGTAATGCTGGGATGGAGAGAATGAGACGTTCTCTTTTCCTGCTTTTTTCCTGGAGTAAATCTCTGTGCAATGGCCCTGGAATAGCTTCTGGATCCCACAGTCACTCCCACCCCCGGCGGCTTCAACATGATCAGTAGTCAGATACCTGCATGGTGGGCACAGAACCCTCAGCCATCCACTGCCCTCACCTACCAGGCCTTGGAGATTGTGGTAAATGTGGGCCACGGGCCCCTTCTATGAATTTTTAACCTCTTCAGCCCACTCATGCAAGGAAATGTCCCGCCTTTTCATAATCTAGCACAGCCCTCAAAAGAAATTATTATGTCCGGCTGGTCAGGGTCAGCCTCAATATAATTACGGATTATTACAACAGACACTCAGGCAGAACTGGGGTTGGCCAGTACTTCTAATTCTCTGCTCCAGGTAGAGTTGGGAGGTGAGAGGGTGGATGAACGAAATGTGGGAGTCCAGGTGAGGTCTCAGACAGGGAGATGGCCCACCAACCCCCGCTGGCTGGCTGAGCAGGAACAAGGAAGTGACCAGCAGCTGTGACAGGCAGGTGGCAGGTCTCCGGCGGGCAGGCTGAGCTTCCAGAGCCTCCTTTTTTTATCATTTTTTTATTATTATTATTATTATTATTTGTGTGTGTGTGTGTGTGTGTGTGTACCGTCAAATCGGATCTGACTGGTAAAGGAGATTGTCCCTCTTTCTCTGGCAGAGCATCTGGTGGATTCGAACCGTGGGCCTCTCAGATTGCAGTGCAGCTTCTTGCCACTAGGCCACCAGAGCTCCCCTCAGAGCCTCCTTCTTAGAAGCTTAGCTTCTCTACAGTTGGGGTCTAAGGTCCACGAGGATCAAGCTCAACCTCTCTAAAACTGGAGTAAAAGCTCGACAGGGATCAAGCTTAACGTCTCTTACGACTGGTGGTGAAGGCTATCCCAGGTAGTTGGACTAGAACTCTAGAGAGATTATCTAAGACTACTTCCATTTCATTTTCATAAAAAAATTATTTCTTGAACACTTATAATTTTGTTCTTTTTGGTTGTGGTTGTTGTTAGGGATCATCAAGTCGAGTATGTCTCATAGCGACCTTATGAGCAGCAGAGCTGACCCCTGTCCTACCCTGTGCCATCTTCACACTTCCTGACACATTAGAGCTCATTGTGCAGTTCACCTGGTTGAGGGTCTTCCTCTCCTTCGCCGACCCTCCACCATTCCCAGCATCGTGTCCCTCTCCAAGGAATAGCTCCTCTTAGCAACATGCCCAAAGTATGTGAGGGGAAGCCTCATCATTTTTGCCTCCAAAGAGTACTCTGGCTACACCCTCTCCAAAACATATCTGTTTGTTCTCTTGGCAGTCCATGGG
This sequence comes from Elephantulus edwardii, assembly GCF_000299155.1. Taxonomy (NCBI): domain Eukaryota; kingdom Metazoa; phylum Chordata; class Mammalia; order Macroscelidea; family Macroscelididae; genus Elephantulus; species Elephantulus edwardii. Next base: position 2,386,971 of record NW_006399774.1, on the reverse strand, counting down.
ATGTTCAGTGCTCTTCTCAACACCACAGCTCAAAGGCATCAATTTTTCTTCTGTCATCCCTATTTATTGTCCAGCTCTCACATGCATAGCAAGTGATCAGAAAGACTATGCTCTGAATCAGACACACCTTACTTCTCAAACTGACATCATTACTCCTCAATAATATGGAGAGGTCTCTAACTGAAGATTTTCCCAGTGCAATGCATCTCCTTGTTTTCTAATTGCTGATAACAAGGGTGTTAATTGTGGGTCCAAGCAAGATGAAGTTTTTGACAGTTTCAAACTCTTCTACATCCATCATGATGCTGCCTATTGGTCCGGTGATAATAATCTTTGTTTTCTTGACATTGAGATGCTATCCATACTGAAGGTTGCATTCCTTGATCTTCGGCAAAAAGTGCTTCAAGTCCTCCTCACTTTCAGCAAGGTTGTGTCATCTGCATAATGCAGGTTGTTGATGAGTCTCTCTCCAATCCTGATGCCACACTCCTCTTCATAGAGTCCAGCTTCTCAAATAATTTGCTCACCGTACAGATTGAATAAGTATGGGAAAAGACCACAACCCTGATGCACCCCCTTCTTAATTTTAAACCATGCAGTGTTTCCCTGCTCTGTTCATGCAACAGCCTTCTGGTCCAGGTATAGGTTTCAAAGGAGCATAATTAAGTACTGGGGAATTCCCATTCTTCTCAGTGTTAGCCACAACTTGTTATGATCCACACAGTCAAATGCCTTTGCATAGTCAATAAATGTGTCGGGCATTATTCTGAGTGCTGGAGACACAAAGTAAACAAAATAGGCATAGGTCCCTCACCTCACTGAGCTTTTCTGTTCTCGTGGGAGCTGTTGGCATGCAATAATCTAACAGGAAAAGATATTGCTGTTGTTGCTGCTGGTAGGTGGCATTGAGTCAAGGTCAACTCATAGCGACCCTATAAACAACAAATCTGAACATGGTCCTGTCCTGTGCCACCCTCATCACCTCTGACCCATTCAAACCACTGCTGAAGTCACTGTGCCAATCTTCATGGTAGAGGGTCTTCCTCTATTTCAGCCCCTCCACCTTTCCAACTACGATGTCCCTCTCCAAAGAATAACTTCTCCTAGCAATATGACCAAAAGATGTGAGATGAAATTCATCATCTTTGCCTCCAGAAGCACCCTGGCTGCACCTTCTCCAAGGCATATCAAATGGTATCCAATTGGTTCTCAAAGATAGTTCAAATTGTGGCAACTGCTATGGTGTGGCTTAAGTAGAGAATAAGAATAAGTGGTGTGGGTGAAGGGGTGACCATTTAAGTAGGGTGACCTAAGAAGATGACACTGAACAACTATCTGAAGATGGTGATGAGATAGTCACTTTCTAGGGAGAGAATATCCTGGGCATATAGCACCTCTCAAGAGTACTAAAGAGCAAAAACATCAGGCTGGAGACTAAGGTGTGCCTGATCCAGGCTATAGTCTTCACAATTACATGCTATGCGTCAGAGAATTGGACAGAGACTAGGGATGATATAAAGAGAATTGATGCCTTTGAGCTGTGGTGCTAGAGAAGAGTGTTGAATACACCATGGACTGCTAGGAGAGCAAACAGGTTTGTCCTGGAGAGGGTTAAAACAGGTTGCTCCTTGGAGGCAAGGATTCTGAAGCTTCGTCTGACATACTTTGGGCATGTTGTAAGGAGGGACTGGTCCTTGGAGAAGGACATCATGTTTGGCAGAGTGGAGGAGCAGCACAGGAGAGGAAGACCCTCAATGAGATAGATTGATTCTGTGATTGGGGTGGTGGAAGTGAGTGTGTTGGAAATGGTGAGGTTGGCACAGGATAGAGCAGCGTTTAGGGCTCTTGTACATAGGGTCGCTATGAGTCACAAGTGACTCGATGGCACATTAACAACAACAGCAACAACACAGAATCCAAAATCCTTTCTCATCCACTCACTTCTGACTCTGTCCAACCATCAGGTTACTGAGTCTGACTATTCACGGCAGGAGGCTGCTCATTGGTCTTCTATGAAGTGGCTGTGGGATTCAAACCACAAACCTTTTGGTTGGCAACCTCCTGCATGCTATACCACCAGGATCCTTCAGCATTTGTGGTTCTTGTTCTGCTCCACTGAGTCAGAATCAACCCTAGCAGATCCCCTAGCAGGTTTTCAGAGGCAGTTAATCACATAAGAGATTGCCCATCTTGCTCCCACAGAGCAGCTGGTGGATTTGAACCACGCACCTTTGGGTTAGCAGCATAACTCCTTACCATTAAGCCACCAGAGCTCCCTTAGGGCACTCAGTAGCCCAGATTAATAGCAAGTGCAAAGTCTAGGATTTTCCAAGCATATTTGGGAAACAAGGAGAAAACTAACGTGGCTGAGTTGGAATAAACAAGAGGCAGCAAAAGAAGAGATCAAAGACCTAACAGGAGGACTGGGTTGTATATGACCTTTCGGGACGTTCAAAAGGAATTGAGTGAAAGGGAAACCACTGAAGGGGTTTGGGCACAGAGAGACATGACCTATGGGATGGTTTCCAAGTACCACGGTCACTGATGTGTATGGAATAGCCTGGAATGACAGCGGGGAGATGGAGAGTAGGAACCAGTTCAAGAGTCTACTGCACTGACCCAGCTGGGAAGTGAAGGTGGCATGTTCCTGCATGGAGGTGGTAAGCAGAGTAGTAGTTCCATTCTGTGTCCGCTATTTTTTGCCACCTATTTGGCTCCAACTCCCAGCAGCCTTGTGAACAAACAGGATAAAGCTATGTTTTACTCCTTGGCCTCTTCAGAATTGGTGGTCTGGCTGAGTCCACCTCTGGGGCTATCACACTAATCCAGCCGGTGGAGGGTTGCTTTTGTGGTCTCTAATCTTCTACTTTGCTAAGTATCTTGTACTTTTCAAGTGATTGGTCTTTCCTGATGTTGTGTCTCAAAGCAGCAAGGCAAAGTCTCACCGTTTCGCTCCTAAATAACATTTTTGTTACATTTCTTCTAAGGTTGACTTGTTCCCTCTTTGGGGAGTTCACAGTAAACTCAGCATTCCTTGACAACACCACAATTCAAATGTATCACCTCTTCTGTCTTCCCTTGTCCCTGTCCAGCTAGCCTTGAGATTTGAAGAGATTTATAAGACTATGGCTTGGGTCAAGGGTACCTTAATAATCAAAGTAATATCTTTGGGGTTTTTTTTTTATTATAAAGGGTTCTTTTACAACAAATTTTATCCAGTGCAATATCTAAGTATGTTCTAGGTATATTTTAAAGGTAGAACCAGTATGTTTGCTGATAAATGATGTGCAAGGACCTGAAAAAAGGAGAAAATAGAAGCTTGATAAATGTCAAATTTTCATTTTACTTGAATCTACAATAAATACTCATGTTATTAATAGACAAGAAATCAAAAGACCTGTTGCGCTGGGGAAATCTGTTGTCAAAAACCTCTCCAAAGTGCTAAAGAGCAAAGATGTCACTTTAAAGACTAAGGAGCACCTGATGCAAGCCATGAGATTTTCAATGCATCCTATGCGTCTGAAAGTTGGGCACTGAACAAGGATGACAAGAAAAATCAAAGCCTTTGAATTGTGTTGCTGGAGAAGAGTATTGATTGTGCCAGGGACTGTCAAACAGTCTTGGAGTAAATGCAATGAGAATTCTCCTTAGAGGCAACAATGGTGAAACTTCGTCTTACTTCCTTTGGGCATTTTTGTCACGATGGCCAGTGCTTAGAAAAAGACTATTCTGGGAAAGGTAGAAGGTCAGTGAAAGAAAGCAAAGCCCTCAATGAGATGGACTGACATGGGGCTTACGGCAATGGACTTGAGTCTGGTGGAGATGAGGAGGATGGTGCTGCAAAAGGCAGGTTCATATCTGTTTTCCAGGAGTTCACTATGAGTCATAGTGGGCTCAGTAGCACTTAACAACAAAAAAAATTGAAATGTCAATTAGACATTCAAATGAATATGCCAAATTGACAAATGGAGTTCATCAATACTATTTTTTTAAATATGTAGGTGATTTTAGTGTGTAAAGAGAGTTGCAGACTCCTTAGTCAGATATTAATCTTTGCTCACCATGTCTATAAATCTGTCCCATTTGACGCCCCTCACGTATTGCACACGTATGTAATCAACCAGATCATGACACCCCAGTCTCATATGGTCATCTCTGCACACTCCCTTCTGCTTTTTTCACTTCCTTTGTCTTAACACATTTGTCATCAAATTTTCTTACAGGTTTCACATGTCCAACAGTGCCATTGAAGAAAACATGTGAACTTTCATTAAGTGAAAAAAAAAGAATAACTCCCAGGAAACATTTCCAGCACCTGAGAAACAAAAGCTAAAACAATATTCCAACGTTATCCCAAGTCCCCCGTTCTCCACTTCCCTTTGCAAACTCTACAGCAGATATTACTCTGTGCAGCCTGCCCCGGGAAAGCAGTTCTATGATTGACAACGTGGGTAAAGAGGTACACAGAGAAAAGCCAGGTTCATTTTAAGCCGCTAAGCAGAACTGGCCAAAAAAGAAAAACAGAATCCGTCAACATTTGCCAAATGGAAAAGAACAAAACCAGCAGGGACTGCAATTCTATATTCAGATTTTAAAAGAGTTTTTCAAACAATAGAGAACACAACCCATGTAATGACTCACAAGATTTACAAACAATGGGGCAGAACAATGCAAACAGAAGCAATGCTGCCCGGTCTATGTTTACTCTACACAGACAAGCTGGACACGAAATGCTCGCAGGCTTGTGCTTCCACACAGAGGAACCTCGGCACTGAAGAATCATTGGTCTATCAGTAAAATTCTCTCTTCTTAACTGACGTTTTGATTTAAAAAACAAAACAAAACAAAAAAAACAACAATCAAGTACACAAGATCAATGGAGCAACATTTGCCGAAAGTTAAAGTTTAGGCGGCAGGAAGGGTTAGGAAAGAAGAATGAACGGAAATGGCAAACACAAGGATGAAGTGGGTCAAGTGCCGTGCACGTCATGTTGTAATCAGTGCTATAAAATATACTATGAATTGTTGAGTGACAAATCTAATATAGCCCTTCAAACTCCCATGCAAATCACAATAGAAAGTTTTTGAAATCAGATTTCTCTTTTTTAGAACCTTGCCAATCAGTCCTTAACTCTATTTTAAAGAAAGAGAAATAATTTTTACTTTAAAGAGAAAGAGTCTACGGCCATACCACCCTGGACACTCCCGATCTCATCTGATCGTGGAAGCTAAGTAGGGTCAGGCCTGGTTAGTACTTGGATGGGAGACCGCCTGGGAATACAGGGTGCTGTAGGCTTCAATCCCAGAGGTGTGCAGTTCAAATCCACCAGATGCTCTGCTGGAGAAGGAGGGACAATCTCCTCCTATACCAGTCAGATTTGATTTGACGGTACACAAATAAAAAAGTTTAAAAAAAGAGAAATAAGGTCAAGAAGCAGTTCATTCCTCTGATGGACAGAGTGGCAGTTCAACTACCTCACGCACAGCCAAGAGCAATAACCCATGTCGGATTGTTTTTCTATGCATCACTAACCAAGTGTCCCATCAATTTTTCCCATATGTCCATGGTGGTGATTTGACGTTCTACAGCCCAGCTCGGAATTTTCTCCTTTCCAAAAAGTTTTTCCTGTTTTCTGCCTTTCTCCTCGATCTCCAGTTCCAAATTGCCTAATGCACTTCAAACTCTGATATAATTAGCTCTCAGGGACTGTCTAAGAGACTTCTCTTCTGCTCTGGTTTGTGCGTGTCTGTGGCTTGGGGGAAGCAGCAGCCATCTGTTAGGACTCAGTAGTGTTCTTTGCTGGACAGCAGACTCGGGTAGGATGGCTGGCACCCGTGCGTGGAAGGGCAGAGGCAGCTCCCGAACTCCTTCCCACGAGGGGTGCTAAATGCAGCTCGTGAGGGTGCCAATTCAGAGGAGAGAAGGCTGTCCGCGTGTTGGCTCTGCTAATTAGCACCATTTGAAGATTAATTATGAAAAGACCACACAGGGAGAGCATGATGTTTCAAGTGTAGTAGACCATTAAGCAAACAGGAATACTTAAGTATTTCCTTGGTGGTGGGGAAAATCTCCCGAGGACGAAGTGAAGGCCACTGAGCACACTGGGTCTCTGGAGTAACCGGAAGACAAAGTAAAGCCCAAGTATAAATGTATGACCACACTCTGGACACTTATCACCTTTGCCAAAGTCTCCTCAGTTCATTGCAATACTTGTTACTAGAAAAGGAACTGATGTTACCATTCGAGCTCAGAAAGGTATGTGGTGGTTTCTCCCATCTCTGTGGTACCCTCACCAGCCTAGAGAGGGTCAAAGAGGAATTGCTGGGAACTGGAGGGGATGTTGGGGAAACTGGCTAGCTTAGCATAGCACACAACTTCCTGTTTCTCCTGAGCCCCTCAATTTTACCAGAAGGCCTTTCCTTTACCAGCTATAACGTAGCTCCATCTTGTCTCATCTCCATTCTGACCTTGGTGGTATTTCTAACTCTAGTTTTTCTCTCTTCCCCTCAGCAGCTATGTCAAAACATTGACTCAGTTTCCGATCTGGCTGCCATCTCCAGCCCAGGCCATCAAAGTCCTGCGGTGCTCAGGCCTTCGGGTCACTGAAGCAGTCAGCTCACTGTTGTTCCCAGCTGGTCCACCCCAGCATGTGCAAAGAGCCCAGGAAAGCTAACACTACTTCACCTGGTTTCTGGAACTAACCAGAAATTTGCTAACTTCATTTCACCGTAAACCTTAAACCCAACTAGTAGAGTTTCTCCATCGAGTTTCTGAGGCTTGAAAATCTTTATAGGAGAAAACCAACCCATTTTTCTCCGACAAAACTGCTAGATTTGTGCCAGTATGTTACATGTTACACTGCCAGGGCCTGACTTAATTTGTAAGTTGCAAACAATTGCTACTATGCAAAGAAATCAGTTATTTCAGGAGAAGTACTTCATTCTTTAGGAGAATTATGAAAGAATAAGCTGAAAAGTCCAACTAAAATGAGGACTTTTTAAAAAATTTTTATCGTTATTAATTTTAATGAGAGTTTACAGAGACTGAGGATTTCCACTCATTCATTGTTGCACTTTTCTCCCTGTTCACCCCTCCCTCCCCCAATTCACTCTTCTCCTTGAAAAGTAAAAGGAAAATTCTTTCATTGTTAAACAATCCCTAAAATGAGGACTTTTTAAAGAAAAAGAAAAAACTGCAGGCTACATTGAGTTATTCCAAAAATTGAACATTTATGTAACATTGACTTTCTCTTCTCTTCCATTTCAAATTTCCCACAGCAGTGATGAAGAAAGGGGAGAAGGGAGAGGTGAAGGAGGAGGAGGACAATAAGGAAGATTCTCAAAAATAGCTTCTCAAACATATTTGGGTTTCTTTGCACACCCATGTTTATTACGGCTTTATTTATAATAGCAAAGAGCTGGAAACAACCTAAGTGCCCATCAACAAATGAATGGATAGAGAAGCTGTGCTATATTCAGACAATGGAATACTACGCTGCATTGAAAAACAAGGAACTCATGAAATATTACACAAAATGGATGAGCCTGGAGGACATTATGATATGTGAAATATCTCAGACACAAAAGGACAAATATTGCATAGGTGCCACTGTTGTAAAATGGGGCTGACATCTGAGTTGAGGGGAGAAAGATGGGATAAATTATATATACCACATTGAAACAGATGAGGGAGAGAACTATTTAAACAGAATATATGAGTAGGGATTATTGTCATGACAGGAGTCCAGAATGAAGGCTGTATAGTGGAGTGGACTGGGGCGGTGGAGGGATTGTATAACAATGAAAGAATTTTTCTTTTACTTTTCAAAGAGAAGAGTGAATTGGGGGAAAGGGGTAGGCAGGGAGAAAAGTGCAACAATGAATGAATGGAAATCCAAAGTCTCTGTAAACTTTCATGAAAATTAATTTTTAAAAAGGGAAAAAACAAAAAAAAATCCCATATTTGATTTCTGAAGCAGCACAGAAACTTGCTAAAAGAAACAGCTCCAAAAATGTCCTACAAGTAGGAGAGATCTTTATTTCCACAAATCATTAAAGCACTCCAATGGTCTGGTTGAAAAAGTATAGCTGTTGTTGTTCTTAGGTGTCATGGAGTTAGTGGTTGGCTCATGGTCAACCCAAGATGAGTTGCTCTACCCATGGGATTTCCTAGGCTGTGATTCTATAAGAGGAGACCACTAGGTATTTTTCTCCTACAAAGTCATGGAGTGGTTTTGAACCTTTTAGATAATGGTTAATCTCTTAACCATTGCATTGCTAGACCATCTCTTTAGAAAAATTAATTATTATTGTTAGGCGCTATTGAGTCAAGTATGACCCATAGTAACCCTATGCAGATCTAAACTCTTTCCTATCCTGTGCCATCCTCACACTTCCTGACACACTCAAGCTCATTGCAGTGGTCACTGTCAATCCTCCTGGTTATGGATCTTCCTCTCCTTCACCAACCCTCTCCCTTTCCAAAAATAATGTCCCTCTCCAAGGAATAGCCTCTCCTGGCAACATTTCCGAGGTATATGAAATGAAGCTTTATCATCTTTGCCTCCACGAAGCACTCTGCTTGTATTTTCTTCAAGACTTATTTTTCAAACGGTGCTGACTCACAGTCAACAACACCCTTTGAAAAACTGTTGTTGTTGTTGTTGTTTGGTGCCATCGAGTCGTAGATGACTCATAGCGACCCTATGAACGAACGGCCTGAGCACTGTTCATACATAGAGTTTCCGGAGGCAAGCCATTTCGGAAGTGGATGCCGCTCCTGCTTCCAGGCTTGTTTTAGTAGGAAAGCTCCAGCCAACACTGTCCACCATGGGTACCCATTACCACGATTGGCACATCACTGTCACAGTGTTCAGCATCACAGCAACCACGAGTTACAGCAACGCTATACCAGTGCTATACCACCTAGAAGAATGTTTGACAGGAAAACAATTTGAACCCTGCCGAGGGCTGCAGATGAAAATCACCCACCTTCGGCTTGGTAGCATAACTTCCTTAACACTATTGCTGAGTGCTGTCTGTAGCTGACCCTCCAGCAGGTTTTCAGAGGCAGTAACTTGTACAAGGAGAGATTGTTCATCTTCCTCTTGCAAAGCAGTTGGTGGCTCCAAACCACACTGGCAGCAGCAATCATTCCTTACCACCAGAGTGCACAGCTGTTTTAATACTCTACTGTTGCTATACCAGAAATAACACAAATGGAAGGTTTTAACCAACAGAAATTCTTTGCTCTAGTTCCCAGTTTAGGAGCTGGCCCTAGGGGAAAGCTTTCCCTTAAGCTGGCTCTGGGAGAAGTCCCTGTCTCCTTTCAGCATTTACGGACATGGAATCTCTAGGGGATCTTAGTCTCCACATGTCTTGACATCAGTCTTCCCTTGGGTCTAGGAGATTCTCAGCGCAAGGACCCCAGGTTCAAAGGACATGCTCCACACTTGACTTTATTTTCTTAGTGGTACTAAGATCCCTCCTTCATTGTCCACCTCTCTCTCCTTTTATATCTTCTAAGTCATAAGGTGCTACAGGTCACACTGCAGGGAAAGTTCTCTTGCATGAGATCGAACCTGAACCTGAGTGAGGAGGCTATATCTCAACTTCATTTATTTATAGTTAATTAGATGAACACATCAGATCACATCATGGGGTATGATTATAACATTACAAAACTACTAAACCACTGGGATTCATGGCCCAGCCACATTGACACATATTTTCAGGGAATACAACTTAATTTTTTTATAATTCTCTTCACTTTTTATCTCTTTAGAAAGCACAGTATTTCTCCTCAATGTAAATCTCATGTTGTCTTACTGATATTCTCTTGTCTGTGTATTCAACCAATGTCTGGATCATATGTCATGAGGCTGGTAAGTTCAAGGTGTTTGATTAGGATATAAATAAAACTTGGACTTAAAGTTGTTGTTGTTGTTGTTGGGTGTCATTGAATCAAGTATTACTAAAAGCAACCTAATAAACAACATATATGTGCTATTCTGTTGTTGTTGTTGTTGTCATGTGCTGTAGAGTCACCTGTGACTCATAGTGACCCTGTGTACAACAACCCTAAACCCTGCACTATCCTGTGCCAATCTTACTGTCTCTAACACACCTAACCTCATTATCCCAGTCACTGAACCAATCCGTCTCATTCTGTGCCATCCTCATATCAACTCTGACACACTTGAGACCATTGCCTCAGTCATTTTGTCAATCCATGTCATTGAAAGGGTCCTCTCTTTCACTGACTCCATCTTTCCAAGAATTATGTCCTCCATAGATTAACCTCTCCTAGCAACATGCCCAACTATGTGAGACAAAGCTTTGCAATCTTTACCTACAAGGAATATTCTGGCTATATTTTTTCTAAGACATACCTGTTCTTTTGGTAGTCTGTGAAATATTCAGTACTCTTCTCTAACACCTCAGCTCAAAGCCATCAATTCTTCTTCCGTTATCCTTACTTATTGCCTATAAAATTGTATACCTTATTCTACATTGTGAAAAATCATTTGTTATCACCAAAGGTAATAATAAATGCATTAGGCATAGACAGGTAAAACCCAAAAATAGTACAAAAGAGAAATTTTTTATGCTTAATATTAGTAGCTCAGAGTTGAGGTTGAGATATGTTGTCTTCGCTGATTCAATACAATATGGTAGGGGCAGAGTTATTTAAGAGATTTGCAGGGGAAGTATTAAAGCTACGGAAGTTTTAGTAAATTTAAAAATGGAATGAATCAAAAAAAGATAAATACTCTAAAATAGAAAAGATGAACTTTTTTATCCACTTCCTAAACCACACGCCTCTGGAAACTCTATGAACTTAGAGAAATGTCAGTAGTTAAAGAACAAGGTTCGGGTCTTTTGTTCATAGGGTCACAATGAGTCATGCTTGACTTGATGGCACTTAACAACAACATACCAAAAGGGTCAAAACAACACAGCAACTACATGTTGTTCTGTATCGTCAAGCTGAAACTAACTCATAGTTGACCATCCAATGGTGTCTTGAAACAGGAAATCACAGGGAAGGAGTTTGTACATCTTTCTCATGTGAATTTGCTTTGGGCTGTGTGCCTCTGAGCTGGTAGCACAACTCCTTACCACTAAGCCATCCGAGCTCCCCCAGCAACTAAACATAGAAAGAGAAAACTGCATGTACAAAAACTTGATGAAAATATAATGACAGTGAGAAATGTAAATACATCTCTTTCAAAACTCAAAAGTCACCCATTGCTGTCAGGTCAAAGCTGATTCATAGCTGACACTCAAGCACATGTCCAAGGCCATAAATTTCATAGGAGGAGACTGCACATCTTTCTCCTACAGCCAGCGAGGGATTTGAACCACAAAAGAGGGGCTGCCTTGGGGTTACCAGCACAACTCCCTATGATCTCCACTACCAATGATCCCTCTGTTTTAAAAGTGAAAAAGATAACCCCTCATTAAAGAACTTCACTAACTTGTAGATAAAAAAAAATCAAATGGATGCCCTTCTTCTAAAGACACTTCAGCATACCTGTATACAGCACTCACATTAATTAATACTATTTCCAATTATCTCTGAAATGGACATACCTGGATATCCATTTTTGTCTATGTCTGTGGCTCCTTTCATCGAATAGCCAAAGCTTGGTGGCATGCTACGAGCAGCCCACTGCCCTTCGGGGATTTGAGATGGTACTGAGTTCAAGCCTGTTGATCTTCCATTGAAGACATAAACAATTCCTTTTTTATCTTCACCTCCATATGGGGCAGCAATTGCAATATCTACATGGGGAAACAGAAAATGAAGAGGAAGTACAAGGGAGAAGAAGAGATAAAGGGGCATGGAAGACAGAAGGGGAGGAAAAGAAGAGAAAGAAAGTCAAACCATTATTGTAGAATGAGTATGAGGATTCAGGGTGGGGGGTGGAAGCAGAGGGGTAAGGATGTGCGGGGGAGGGGGGAGAATTAATTACAGGCTGTACAATTTGATGAGAGTGGGGGTGAGGGAAATTGAAGAATCTGGTCTGGAAACAATGTGTTCAAATTCTGTAAATAAACTAAACTTGTATAATAAAAAGGAATAAAAATAAAAAAATTTTTAAAAAGTGAAAAAGATGCTGAGCGCAAAATGCTGAATGGCCCAGGAAGAAGTTCATAGGCAACATGACCCAATGGGAGCTCTGATGGCCTACTGGGTAAAGCGTAGTGCTTAACCTAAAAACAAATGGCTTGTTCTGCCAGCTGAGTCCCAGGAGAAAAAGAGGCAAACTCCTCCCGTGTGATTGACCGCCTCTGACAACCCAGCAGAGGGACACTCATGAGTCTGTTCTGATTCAACAGTAATAAAAAAGATTGAAAATATCCAGTTGAATCAGAATAAGAAGAGATAAATAAAACTTTTACTTGACCAATAATGACCCATAATGCTTTCCATATGGACCCTGAGGTTCAGTTCCAATGTACCTCAAATAGGGCAATCAATTCTTGTTCTAAGTTCTATTAAGTCAGAACTGACCCATAGATGACTCTCCAGCAGGTCTTCAGAGGCAGTTAGTCACATTGGAGGAGATCCCCCATCTTTCTCCCATGGAGCAGCTGGTGGATTTGAACCATGTGTCTTTGGGTTGTCAGCAAAGCTCCTTACCACTAGGCTGCCACCACTAGCAGTCAAGAAATCAAAAGATGTCTTTCACTGGGAAAGTCTAGAGTCAGGACCTCCCCAAAGTACTCAAGAACAATAATGTCAGCTTTAAGACTCAGGTGCACTTGATTCAAGTCATGGTCTTTTCAATCACCTGATACACATCTGAGAGCTAGACAATGAATAAGGATGACAGAAAAGTTAATACCTTGAGTTGTGCTGAAGAAGCATGTGGAATATTGCATGGATTTCCAAAAGAACAAACAGATATGTCTTGGGAAAAGCGCAAACAGAATGCTCCTTAGAGGAAAGACGGTGAAGCTTCGTCTCATATACTTTTGGTCCGTTATTAGGAAAGGCTATTCCTTGGAAAAGGACATCATTCCTTGGAAAACACAGAGGATCAGGGAACTAGAGGATGACCTTCAATGAGGTGGATTGACACAGTGACTGAAGCAATGAGCTCATAGGTGTCAGAGATGACGAGGATGGCACAGGATAGGAGAGGATTGAGGTCTGTTGTTCATAGGGTCACTATGGGTCATAGAGGACTCAATGGCACCGAACCACAACAAAGGCGATTAGTGGAGGCTTTCTTGTTGCTATGATGCTAAGCAGATTTCAACATAGCTTCCAGATTAAGACAAGCTGGAAATAGATATATACATCATCCAATGAACTCCTACAGATCATAATAGTTCATTCTCCCTGTGTGTAAAGTCACCATGATTTGCACATGCATTTTTCAGAACTAACAACATTAGTAAACCTTATAATAAAAGATTTGTAATGTGATTCCAAAAGGCAGCACGGAATGACAAAGCAAAATATTACAATGAAATGTGCGAGGAGCTAGAGTCAGAAAATCAAAAGGGCCGAACTC